>NW_016813124.1:1001685-1005732 GCF_001698545.2 Rhinopithecus bieti
TTTTTTTTTTTTTTTTTTTTTTTTTTTTTTTTTTTTTTTCAAAAGAGTTATTCTTAAACGTAATCTATTTTTAAGTATACAGAGAATAGTGAATACTTTTGTGGTTGATACACTAAGTTTTCTCCACACCTTTAGCTTACTTTTTTATTTTAAAAAATCACTTATTGGATATATTTAAAGTCCTCTCAGTTTAAAATCTTTAATAGGAACATTTTCTATGGTTTACAGTGGGTGTTTTAAACACCCCCCGTTCCGGCCCAGTTTGGAAGAACAAAGCTAAGAAAGACCAAGAAATTATACTTCATCGTATCTGCTTGTAGAGTTTAGTAATCTTGGCTAATTTCTCACTCAGTGGAAGGGGGGTGTGAAGACAGTTGGATATGCCAGAATGGATACAGTAAAAGACTGGGAACATGGGACCAAGTAGTTAGTGCATGAACTAGAGATTGAAGAGAATCTTGGAAAGCAGAGATGCTTCAGAATAGAAAGTTTAAAAATGTGATTTGTATGTCAGAAGACTTGAATAAATAATAAAAGTATTTTGCAACAAAGAAAGGTTTTGCTTTTTTGTAACAATGTGAGCTTCATTAAACCTCTCTAGATTACATTTTTTCTTTCAGTTAAATAGTAGGATTCATTCTTCCTGTGGATTACCCATAGATGCACAACAAAGAATAATTCATATACTATTAATAAGAGAAAGGTGACAGGCCACAAATGATACAGAAAAGTGATTTAAGCAAGAGAGACAATGTCACTTATATTAATTTCTCAGCACTCTTAATTGTGAAGAAGTATCAATATTCATTGGTGTCTTTTTCCCCTCATGTTACAAATTCAAATGAGGAGAAAAGAACTAATATATTTATTGATGATATATGTGTTCTCACTTTATCCTCATAATAATCCTATGAAGAAAATATTTTTATTCTCCTTGTACAGAGAGGTGAGATATTCATAGATTACAAATGATTGGTTCTGATTCCCAGGAAGCATCATTATTTTACTCCACAATGCCTTTTTCATAAATATTTATTTATAGTATATAGAAAAACTCTCTTTATTCACAATAGCATTAACTGTCTTACCTCTCATTCATTTGAAGAATATATTTATTCTGTCACACAATCAATGTTTAATACACATGAGTGTATATGCATACCATGTTCTAATTAATGATAATGCAATGTTTAACAAGAGATATATGTTATTTTTGATATTTAAAAAATTTAAAATCATATGGAAAATGCAGACAACCTGGAAAATTACAATATGATTTTATTTATGTCTCAATAAGCATTGCAAAGGCTCTTAAATAGGGACAGAGAGAGTCAATACATAGATTCATCACTGAATTGTCTATTTCAATAGGCAACTGCTTTCTCAATTCCTAGCAAATGACTGAGAAGTCCTGTGAAAGTCAGGGTTAAAAAAAGGTATGCATTTATCCACTGGCTCCTGTACCTCATTGCTCAAATGTTTAAATGTGACCCTTCTCTGACTTCATCTTCCGTTTCTTGTTTCCTCTAACCTCATGACTAGCTTTCTCTAGAACACTCTCCCTTTGAATATGCATGTGGTTCACTCCTAGGCTTCTGGCAGGTCTCCATTAAAATGCCATTTTGTCTCTCAAGCCTTTCCTGGATATGCTCTTTAAAGTAGCACCCTCCCTCATCCCTACCTTCTCATTCAACTTTTTCTTCAAAGGTCTTACTTTTTGTAAATTATAAAATTATTATTTATTTTTTCCTTTCTTCCTCTTCCCTCTTGGTTTTCTTTTCCTTTTCCCTTCCTTCAGGTTTTTTTTTTTTTTTTTTTTTTTTTTTTTTTTTTTTTTTTTGTCTTGCATCCACTAGAATATAAGTTCCTTGAGGGCAGGGACTACGTCTGTTTGTATCCAAGTTGTATCTTCAGAGGCTGACTCATAGTTGGTGCTCAGTAATTATTTGTTGAACAAATCACTAAAGAGCAATATAAAGCATAGCATGGGAATAAACAAAAACAATGTGATTGCTTCCTCTCAATGCAAGTCTTCTTATCTACTCCAACCGTGATATATTGACCATTTCACATAAAAGTAAACATGAGGAACTTGTCATTTCCTCACCAGTTTCATATTTGTCTTCCCAGAGTACATGCACTTACATTCTGATTCCATACCCAACATAGGCACTCTCTTTCTCAGGCTAAATTTTCCTACTTATAGCTATTTTGTAGATTATTCAAACTTATGAATTAAGTAAGAAAGTATGAAAATAAATATTATTTCCATAACAAATCAAATTGAAGCATAAAATGTATACTTGTTTTCATGATTCAAATGCCAGGTATACTAGTTACCAATACATACCATTAAAAATGAAACTATATGCTATACTTTTTATTGGAAATTGCTTCATGTGCACAAAAGAAAGTATACAACACATTTATGTCTTAGAGAATGATCATAAGCTGAATTGCCATATTACCACAGTCCAGGTAAAGAAACAGAACAATGCCAGTCCCTTAAAAGACCTCTCCCTGGGTGTCTCTTCTCAATCACCATTCCGAGTATTTATAAAAGGAATAACTATGTGTTTAGTTTTCTGAGAGTTCTTTGTTTGCATTTTTAAATGTTTTCATCTCTATATGCATCCTTAAACTGTATTTTTAGGTCTCCCAATTTTTTAATTTATAAAACAGAATTAGAGGGTATGCATGCTTTTGTGCTTTTTTTTTAAAATTCTGTAAGATTTACTCTTGGCGGGGCACAGTGACTCGGGCCTGTAATCCTAGCACCTTGGGAGACTGAGGTGGGTGGATCAGGAGGTCAGGAGTTTGAGACCAACCTGACCAACATGGTGAAACCCTGTCTCTACTAAAAATGCAAAAATTAGCCGGGCATGGTGGTATGCATCTGTAATCCCAGCTACTCAGGAGGCTGAAGCAGGAGAATCGCTTGAACCCGTGAATCAGAGATTGCAGTGAGCCGAGATTGTGTCAATGCACTCCAGTCTAGGAGACAGCATGAGACTCTGTCTCAAAAAACAAACAAATAAATAAATAAATAAAAAAGATATACTCTTGTGTCCATAAAACTTTCAGATTCAAGAATGTAAAATAATGCTTTTATTGATTACTCAAGATCTTCATGAAAGAAGAAATAAAGGAGATGGACCACCAGGAAAAACCTGAAGACTGTAAAAGTCTCACAGTGTAATACTTCTGTGTCACATATCTTCTTCTATATAGAAATATGCCCAAGATATTCTTTATAGGAACCAAATCTTTATAGGAACTGTTTAGTGATACTCAGAGGAAAGCAGCCCTATTTCAAAGTACACAAATGTAAAATGACCTCTAGTCTATATTTGAAAAGTGATGGCGCACACCCAAGATGGCTGAATAGGAACAGCTCCAGCTTCCAGCTCCTAGCATGAGTGACACTGAAGACAGGTAATTTCTGCATTTTCAACTGAGGTGCAGACCAACACCTCACACCTAACACGGCGGGGTCCACCCCTGAGACGAAGCTTCCAGAGCAAGAATCAGATAGCAACACTCGCTGTGCAGCAATATTCTATCTTCTGCAGCCTCCGCTGCTGATACCCCAGCAAACAGAGTCTGGAGTGGACCTCAAGCAAACTCCAACAGACCTACAGCTTAGGGTCCTGACTGTTAGAAGGAAAACTAACAAACAGAAAGGACACCCACACCAAAGCCCCATCAGTATATCACCATCATCAAAGACCAAATGCAGATAAAACCACAAAGATGGGGAAAAAGCAGTGCAGAAAAGCTGGAAATTCAAAAAATCAGAGCGCATCTCCCCCTCCAAAGGAATGCAGCTCATCGCCAGCAATGGAACAAAACTGGATGGAGAATGACTTTGACAAGTTGAGAGAAGAAGGCTTCAGTTTATCAAACTTCTCAGAGCTAAAGGAGGAACCACGTAACCAGCACAAAGAAACTAAAAACCTTGAAAAAAGAATGGAAGAATGGATAACTAGAATAATCCATGCAGAGAAGACCTTAAAAGAACTGATAGAGATGAAAACCATAACACGA
>NW_016813124.1:1006997-1020303 GCF_001698545.2 Rhinopithecus bieti
ATCTACAGAACTCTCCACCCCAAATCAACAGAATATACATTCTTCTCAGCACCACATCACACTTATTCCAAAATTGACCACATGGTTGGAAGTAAAGCACTCCTCAGCAAATGTAAAAGAACAGAAATTATAACAAACTATCTCTCAGACCACAGTGCAATCAAACTAGAACTCAGGACTAAGAAACTCAATCAAAACTGCTCAAATACATGGAAACTGAACAACCTGCTCCTGAATGACTACTGGGTACATAAAGAAATGAAGGCAGAAATAAAGATGTTCTTTGAAACCAATGAGAACAAAGATACAACATACCAGAATCTCTGGGACACATTTAAAGCAGTGTATAGACGGAAATTGATGGCACTAAATGCCCACAAGAGAAAGCAGGAAAGATCTAAAACTGACACCCTAATATCACAATTAAAAGAATTAGAGAAGCAAGAGCAAACACATTCAAAAGCTAGCAGAAGGCAAGCAATAACTAAGATCAGAGCAGAACTGAAGGAGATAGAGTCACAAAAAAACCCTCCAAAATATCAATGAATCCAGGAGCTGATTTTTTGAAAAGATCAACAAAATTGATAGACCACTAGCAAGACTAATAAAGAAGAAAAGAGAGAAGAATCAAATACACGCAATAAAAAATGATAAAGGGGATATCACCATTAACCCTACTGGATTAAGAGAATGTGGATATATATGTGCCATAAAAAAGGATGAGTTTGTGTCCTTTGTAGGGACATGGATGCAGCTGGAAACCATCATTCTCAGCAAACTATCTGAAGAACAGAAAACCAAACACCGCATGTTCTCACTCATAGGTCGGAATTGAACAATGAGATCACTTGGACACAGGAAGTGGAGCATCACACACCAGGTCCTATTGTGGGGAGGGGTTAGGGGGTAGTGATAGCATTAGGAGATACACCTAATGTAAATGATGAATTAATGAATGCAGCACACCAACATGGCACATGTATACATATGTAACAAACCTGCACGTTGTGCACATGTACCCTAGAACTTATGATTAAAAAAAAAAAGAAAAGTGATTCAAGTATATGTTTTCAAAGCAGGAGTGACAATATGGCATATCAAATATACATTCTGAAACTAAGATAAGCACAGTGAACAAGATAATGCACATCTCTGAAAGGAAATCCAGAGATATATTTGAAAAGAAAAAGAGTCACAATATTTGTTTAGAAGAACAACAGTGTATTTGACTTGAAAGACTACACATTAAAGATATGTAAACCTGGTTTTGTGTTTTAGAGTAGTTGGAGAAACTTTGATTGATAATGAAGAGGGGCCTGGTTTCCCTACTCATTCTCCATGTTGATAGATGTAGCAGCAGTTTATTTTCATTGCTGTAAAGCATTTTGTTGCGTAAATGTACCAAAATTTGTTTACCTATTGTTCTACTGTTGATGGACATTTATTGTTTCCAAAATTGATTAAGAGTGTTCTTGTACATGTCCCTAGTACAAAAGTTTCTCTATATGCTGGAATGTAATTACTGCTTCATAGGGAATTCATATATTTAACTCTACTGGGTAATGCCAAATTGGTAGAATAGTTGACTGTCAATGCCTGAAAAGACTAGAATGGCCTGTTGATAAGGCAGAACTTACTGCACCTACTTCGCAAAGGAAGAGCACTATCTTGACTGAGTTTAGTATTGTAGTATCTCAGTAGGTGCTATCCTGGATTTATGTAGGATTTGGGTAACTGAGTTCAAATTTTAAGGTGGATGCTTTAAGTCAGAAAATGTCGGAAGATTGTCAGTGAGAAAATGTGTTACAATCATTTAGAATTGGTGGACATTGTGAAGGGAGGATTGTTGATAAAGAAGCTCCTTGTCCAGGTGAGAAGAACAAACTATTTTTCTGGATATATTGATTAACAGGAATTTTTTGAAGCAAACAGTGACATTATTTATTAGCTTAAAGCTTTATCTTCACAACCAAGAATCTCCTGGAATAGTTATGGACACAGGCTGCCTTAGCTTTTAGTGCTGATAGATAAGCTAAGTGGAGGCATATATTCTTAATTCTTGAAATCAAATGTGTGGCAATTTTCCTTGATATGATCCTCTACCAAACTTCATTTCATTTGGTTTTGTTTTTTCATTTTTTCCAGTCCGATATGTGTAAGAGCTGCCTCACTGTGGCTTAAATTATGTCTTTCTCTGATTGCTAATGAAGTTGAATGCCTTTACATATGTGTATTGGTTTTCTGGATGTTTTTTATGTTTTCTAAGTGCTTGTTAAAAATCATTGCCAATTTTTGTGGGTTTTTTTATTGATTTGAAGCAGATATTTATACGCTCTGGCTATAAATTTTTTGTCAATTATATGTGTTGAAAATATCTGCTCTCAGATTTTGACTTTTATTTTCACTTTTTGAGTTATATTTTTTATGAATAGTTCTTTATTTTCATGTCATCTAGTTTACCAGTATCTTTATGTTTTATTCCTTTGAGGTTCTTAAATTCCTACCTACTCTGAGTAAATATTCTTATATTATACATCTTTATAGTTTTTTCACACTTATTTAATCTGCCATGATGTTGATGATACTGAGGATAATTGTGATGATTTAGTTAGGGGCACAATTTTCATTTTTCAATCTAGTTTATTGAGATTTCCATTCTTTCTCAATGATTATACAATAAAAGTACACTACATATCAAGGTGATGTAGATGCATGGGCTTGTTTCTGAGCTCTCGATTCCATTCCTCAGTCTATTTGTTCATCTGTGTACGAACGCAATACTGTTTAGAGAATTTTAAAATCAGACATTTTATCTGATAGTTTGTGGGTCCTTGTGTAATTCTTCTTTAAAAATATCTTGAGTATTCTTGTCCTTCGCATTTCCATATAAATATAAAAATTACCTTGTCAAATTTCACAAAAGCCTTGCTGAGATATTTATTTGAATTAAAATATATACATAGTTGTCCAATAAATATTTGCTTGATAAATAAAATATTGCTTGATCCAGTGCTGTTGATTTTTCACATTACTAGCATCAAAGTGATTGCAATAGCAAGGTAAACAATTGAAAATCCTAGTTTTATAGCTGTTTAGTGCTGAAAATATCCTGCTAAGTCATCCTTTAAACAATTCATTTTATAGATAATTGACTGCAACCTACAGTAGTGAAGATTAAGACTACAGAAGCTATGTAACTAAAATAAGACTCAGGTGAAGCTGTTTTTTTTTTTTTTTTTTTTTTTCAATATCTTTCATTTGCCCAACAAAATTTTTACTCAGCACCTCTATATGTCCGTGAATAATGAACAAAGTAAGAAACTATATTTTCTCAGTGTTTCACTATATCCCCACAGTGTTTCTCAGTGTTTCACTATATTCCTCACATCCCCAAACTCATAAACTCCACAGAGCAAATCTTTACTAAACACATTCTAAGTGCTGGACGCAGCATTAGTTGAAGATAATATGGTAGTAAACAGAAGAAGAATGACTATCTTCCTCAAGGGGCTGACACTCCACAGGATATAGGTATCACAAAAATGTGTGTATAAATACAAACTATGCTAAGGCTTTGAAGGAAAGTTTAGAATAACACTAGAATATGACCAAGGCTGTGGGGAATATGACCTAGTCTGGTACATCTGAAAAAATTTTCCTGGGGGGCATTTTTAATTTTTCTCTACAGTGCATGTAAGAATTATCTAGTTACAGAGAGAGAAGAAAAAGAGTCAAACAGAGAAATCTGTATGACTGAGGTCTCTGAGGCAAGAGAGAGCACAGCCTATTCTAGGGAATGAAAGAAGGCCATGTCTCTGGACACCAGAGAGCAAGATAATGGTGGTATAAGTCAGACAAGAGGTAGGCGGGAGTTAGTTGATAACATAGGACCTCATTATGCACCAGATAGTTTGAGATAGAAAGCAAGTTTCCAAGTCAGTGTGAAAGGGTTCTAAAAACCAGTAAATTGGGGGTTTCCAAAGTCAATATTCACATTCTTTAAAGTAGATAATGATGACTGATTCTATTGATTTTCACTCGGCAGTAAACAGTATCAGACAGTAGAGCTGACTCATCTAAGTGGTAATTGGTTCAGTGGTCTGACAATGATTAGATTAAAACAGTAGGAGAAACCTGTGAAGATAATCCTGTATAAAATAGATAATTTTTGTCAATTTGTAAAACCTTAAACTGGAAATCTAGCTTAAAATTAATTCATATGTAATTACAAACAGAAATATAAACTATGTAAGTCTCCATCTTTTTTGTCTTTTCAACTTAATTCATTTCAAATTTTGTGTATAGCTTTTAGACTAATATTTCTGTCACCAATTATGGAACTCAGATATTCTAAAGACTTATTTTTGGTATTCCAATATATTTAAAATTGACATTTTACTTTTAAATATTAGAATTAATATTTAAACAATAAGAACATGTTCCTACATATTCAAAATAATATTATTAGACCTAACAGAATTACTACCAATTACTCAATATTATCTAATATCTATTTTATATTAAAATTTACCCATTATCTTCCATATCACTTACGTGGATGGTTTATCCAAATCCAGATACAATTTGGGACAACCACATTGCATTTGGTTAAGCCTCTGCATGTAGTCATTGCTCTCTTTTTTATGACACCAATCTGTTGAAGAGACCAAGCTAATTGTCTTGTCATTAGTTTTACCTTTGGGATTTATGGTGTCAGCCTATTCCTCTATCCCTATGATGTTCTATTAACTGGAAGTTAGAGTTAAAGATATGGTTACAGTAATATTAAGCATTTTTGGCTAGAATACAACATAGATGATGTATATGCCATATTGCCTTCCATCAGAGACACATCTTACCTGATTGCAAGATCATCAGTGGATTTCAAGATTGACCATTTAATTAGGCGTGATATCTGATCGACCTTTCTTGTATAGTTTCCCCCTTGTTTTCAGAAAATCATAGCTCTGGTATATCTTTATCCAACCAAGTGTTAAATTCCCCATTATAATAGTCAGGAAAGAGTAGAAAATGCTGAAGTAACAAGGAGTTCAAAACTCTCAATAGCTTACAATAGCAAAAATTTCTTACTCATTCAGAATCTGTAAGTTTCCACTTCATGATGACTCAGAACTACATAGCTATATGAACACACTCTTTACCAGATCCAAGGCAGAGAAAGAGCAAAATGGACAAGGATGCAGTGGTTCTTAAATGTTTCTGCTTATAAATGACACATCTTGCTCCTATTCATATGAGATTCACCAAAGCGAATCATATGGCCATGTCTAACTTCAAAGGATAGAGAAATGCATCTTACTGTGCATTCCTAAGAGAGAAGAGGAAGAAGTCACATCTGCTATCCATTTATCTAGCTAGTAGTTTTAGTAGTAATTGATGATTTTTGCCAGAATTACTAGTTTGGGTTTGTTATTTATTTAAGATTCAATGGGTACATGTGCAGATTTGTTACCTGGGTATACTGTCTTTTTATTAAAAAAAAGACAGAAATGCATATTGATTCAAGTTGCTAGTTGAGAGTTTTCCTCATTAAAATACAGATGCATATAACTTTCTTTCAGACTATAACTATTGCATTCAGATTATTCTTTCATATTTTTCTTGATGACAATTAAGTCCAATTAGAATATCTGATTGCAGAATTTACTATACTTTAATTTTCAAGAGTCTCTTAGATAGAGGACTGGAATCTACAACCACGAATCGTTTGTAAAGATTGAGATCTAATGGGCAGTTTTTGGTTGATACATTTGCTACTTAAGCTTCAGCAGGAAGCACAATTTACTGAGAAGCACAATGATTTCAGGTAATGTTTGTGAAGTGCTTTACACCTGGAGCCCTGTATAAACCTAAGAACCATCTGAGTAAGACAAGCCTTTGCAGCACTTAGATTAGTGTCCACAGAGGACTTCTTTGACAGTTACTATGGCATTACGGCAAAAAGAAAGTCTCTAGCCAGCCGCTCTCATTTCTTGCGCTTGTTAGTTCTCTGTATTTATTGTCTATGGGTTTCCCTTAGAGCAATCAGAGGCAAAGGAATTACTTTACAAGGTTGATTTGGTCTAGATCTGGTGTACCCCCAGTAGAGCTTGGTAATAACATTCAACACAAAGTGGTGAGCATTAAAGCCATGTTTTGTCTTTCCATTTTGTCTCGTGCCAGCTTGTCATATCCCAGTTCATATGACTGGAGATTTAGCATATTTGCTTTTGGTATGTTTCTGAAAATAGTACAATTGGACCCTTGGGTGGGGGAGCAAATAAACTACAAGCAGTTATAGCAAGTTTCACTTTATATTTTGTTCTTTTTTTTTTTTTTTTTTTTTTGAGACGGAGTCTCCCTCTGTCGCCCGGGCTGGAGTGTGCAGTGGCCGGATCTCAGCTCATTGCAAGCTCCGCCTCCCGGGTTCACGCCATTCTCCCGCCTCAGGCTCCCGAGTAGCTGGGACTACAGGTGCCCGCCACCACGCCCAGCTAGTTTTTTGTATTTTTTAGTAGAGACGGGGTTTCACCGTGTTAGCCGGGATGGTCTCGATCTCCTGACCTTGGGATCCGCCCGTCTCGGCCTCCCAAAGTGCTGGGATTACAGGCTTGAGCCACCGCGCCGGGCCATCACTTTTTATATTCACTTCACTTTCCTTGTGTTATCCAGAACACATGGCAGTTTTGCTTATTTCACTGTTTTCCCTTGGTTTTCTCACCTGTAAGAAATGCGCATAAAGTGCAGACATAACAGGATCTTTGAGGAGAATTTATTAAATAATTAAGTTAAATAATATATATAAAATTTATGGCATAAAAACTATTTTGAAAATGATATAATTCATATTTAGAATACACAAATTAAATGAGAATTTGAAACCATAGTACCCCTGTTGGAAATAATTCAAGTGAAGCATTTTGAAATTCAGATAATTTTCTTTTCTTTTTTCTTTTGTTAGTACTTCCATATTTTAACGACTGTTGAATTATAAAGGATACTTTAATTTTCAATATGTGCCAATGTCACATACACTTTAGACTTTTATACTTTGCCAGCAAATGTTTCCAGAGCCTTCGCTTCAACTGGCTCTTTTAATTTTATTTTTGGATATTTATTCCAATCCATGCATACTCCAGAGAACTTTCGTTAGATCAGCCATGTTCTATTTTTAAAATATTATTGCTAAACTTTATTGTATCTCATGAAAACAGTGTAGCTTAAAAAGATATTATTTTCCTCTTTATAAATCCCAACTCCAAAGATAATAAGGTTGAGCTTTGCTTTTTCTATGAGAAGAATCAAATACTTTGCCTGGGGTCATTCATCTTCTCTCTTCATACCTTCAGTTGTCCCTTTTGTAGACTAGTTACAAGTATTTCGTTCAGAAATAAAAAAGTGTTTTAATGCTGGTGAATACATCTGTCCTGCCAAAGGAAGTTGCTATTGGCTACAGAGATAATTCTTTTGGCAGAAGCTTAATTCTTATTGTTTGTATATAATTACCGACTTGGATGCCTGTGAGAACAAGATAATTTATTTTAAAAATCTATGGATGGACCACAACTGCAGATATGGCATCAGCAATTTATTTCATAATATGTTAACCAGTGTACTCTGTTCTGCAACCTCATTA
Organism: Rhinopithecus bieti; assembly: GCF_001698545.2. Taxonomy (NCBI): domain Eukaryota; kingdom Metazoa; phylum Chordata; class Mammalia; order Primates; family Cercopithecidae; genus Rhinopithecus; species Rhinopithecus bieti. The sequence goes on from NW_016813124.1 coordinate 1,014,634, forward strand.
TTATATCTCTTCAATTCAAGACTGCTCATTATTCTTTATAATACAGTTTTGTGAGAGAAAAAAGATAAAACATAAAATAGTCTCACATTTCAGGGGAAGTTCCATGTTCCAAGACTCCACTGGCATTATCAGAGACCTTCAATGAAGAAAGACTCTTTCCTGGCCTTCTGATACTTGCCAAGCTCTTAACTGTCCCATAAGAATCTCTGAAAAAAAAAATTGTTGGCATACTTTTTATTCTGCTTGGGCTACCATAACAAAATACCGCAGACCAGGTGACTTAGGCAATATAAATTAATTTTCTCACAGTTCTGGAGGCGGGGAAGTTCCAGGTGCCAGGAGGGTTGGTATCTGGAGAGAGTCTCCCCTTGGGTTGCAGATGACTGCTTCCTCATCGAGTGCTCACGTGGCCTTTCCTCAGTGCGCATGGATAGAGACAGAGAGAGAGTGCAAGCTCTCTGGTATCTCTTCTTATAAGCTCAGTAACCTCATCAGATCTTGGCTCCAGCCTTGTTACCTTACTTAACTTTACTTCCTCAGAGGTCCCGGACCATCTCCAAATATAGGCACACTGGTGGTTAGGATTTCAACATATGAATTTTAGATTTCATCCATAACAGTGTGCTTGGCACCTAAATTTTAGATTTTCATATTTACTATTCATATCAACACACCAATTTTGTATTTTTAACTCCAAAATAAAGAAAAAAAGGTTCTCTTTGTATACTATGTTACAATTTGGCAGTTTTTACAAAAGTTAAACATAAGCTTATCCTATGACCCAACACTTCCACTCCTAGGAATCAACACAACTCAAATGTTCATAGTGGCATTATTCAGAATAACCCCACACCAAAAAAAAAAAAAAAAAAAAAAAAATCAGATTTCTATCAGTTTTGCAAGCAGATAAATAAAATGTGGTATATCCATGCAAATAATAAAAAGAACAAAATACTGACACACGCTTCAACATGGATGAACTTCAAAAACATTATGCTAAGTGAAATAAGCCAGATGCAAAAAGCTACATACATATTGAATGATTGGATTTGTATGAAGTGTCCAGAAATGACAAATTTATAGAGACAGAAAGCAGAGGTAGTCCAAGACTAGGTTTGGGGGACAGTGAGTCTTTCACAGGACTGATTGCAAATGGAACCCAAAGGAATTTTTTTAGGGGGTGGGAGAAGTTTGATGGAAGTACTCTATAGCCAGACTGTGGAGTCGGATGCACAACTCTTTACATTTACTTAAAATCATGAAATAGGCTATATGCAATGGATGAATTTTATGGTATATAACTATACCTCAATAAAGCTTTTAAAATACTAACACTTGCTTGTATAAAATATGTGTTCCTGCATCATTTCAGTACTATCAAAGTGAAATTCTTTCCAGTTTCCATTAAGATTAAGTCCTACTCTTCCCCTGAAATGATGAATGGTTTCTGAAATAAATTTCATTGTTATTATAACTCCTGCTTTAAGGGAAGACATCTACTCTCTATTACTTTAGAGGACGTTTTCTCATTCATCCAAACTTACATTTCTTAGTAGTTCTTTACATGAAACATTTTACTTTTCTCTTATTAAAGATGCTTGACATCCAGATCATCTGTCAAATGTACTAGGAAAGGAAACATTTAGGGTGTTGCAACATGGTGTAACACAAACTGCCATACCATTCTTTGGACTCAGCAAACCTTAGATTCAAATCCTAGCTCTCCTTCATGCTGAATGATATTATCGAAGTTACATAACTTCTCTGAGCTTATCTCCTCATCTTTGAAATGTGGATGGTATCATGAGGATTTTTGGGAATACAAACAAAAAAAAATTAGTATAACTTGTTACTACAATATCTACAGCATTGTTTTTATAACTTATGAGTATTGAAAGTGTTTTCTTTTTTAATCCCTGAAAAAAAATTTTTAGTATTGTGTATAATTCATGTGTTTTACTAATTCAGATTTACATTGCCTTTTGCTTAATGGGATTTCTCTGAATAATTGAAGAAAATTATTAAATCAGTAACAAATTATAGTGACATAGTGAACAACAAAACTGTTGTTTTGAATATAATGAGCACATCAAAATAACTTTTCAACGGTATTATAAGAAGACAGATCATGTCAAATTTTTGTGGTATGATCTAAGTCGATTTTACTCTATGTTATGAGCTTGAACGAACCTATAGTATGTAATGATTAAATGATACAATCTACTAACATGTGCTTTGGTGAGAAGTGACTGGCTGGTTTTACTCTAATTCATTTTAGAGAGGTTCTTATCACAGCTAATCCAGAGAAAAAGAGAGTTCAGTGTATTCCTATTATTTAAAGACAGGACAGCAGCAGTCACTTGGAATTTATAGGAACAACATAACAGAAATAGGGATCCAGATATTGTTAAGAGTTTATATAAGTCTCACCATAACCCACTAGATTTTTTAAGGTATGAAATTATTTTTATCCTTCAATAATGGAGACTAACCTTGACATAACATATATATTTGAAATGTTTCCAATCCATTTCTTAGCATTTTGTTATGGCTTTGTAATTTGTGCAGGGTTTTGTTTATCATACACTTAACTTTGTATCAAATATTAAATATGAAAAGTCATATAATTGCACAACCAATGTGTGCCAGTCATTTTCTGGCCATTTAAAAATGCCTTGTACAAAACAAAGCAGAGAAGCAAAGGAAAACAAAATAGAAGCTTGCTCTTGAGAAGCAAAATTTCTTTCTGAATTGGCTCATGTTCAGAGCAATGTTTGCTCATAACATAAAAGCCCTATTCTTTTTTATTAAAGTGCATGGTACACGAGCAGACACAGTGAGAGGAGATACTGTACATCAAATTTATATGTGATGCTAGCTTGTTTGTCTTTTGTAAACAATCTATTCAGTAACAAAATGAAGATAATTCTGTAACTTCTGTTATACCTAAGAGCATTTTGAAAGAGTTAACTATTTTCAGTGAGTTCCCACTCTCTTGAGCAATAAAGCCTAGATCTCTAGTATTCCCTTTTCAGACATCGACATGGACTTTAATTATTTTTATGGGGAGGCAGTAAAGGTAAAAGCAGGTGCCAGGATGAGTGAAATGTTTAAGACATATTTGTTTTGCATATGAGTTTAAATTAAGGGGGAGAATTTTAAAGATTTGTTGGCAACAACGCTCCCCTCACCCCACCAAATACAAATCCCATATGGGAGGCTTGAACTGTTAAAATGTGCCATAGTAATAATATACCATGCTTAGGACTTTTTATTTTCAAAATGAAAATAAGAATCATCTGTAAACTATGACTTTACATTGATTGTAAAGATACAATAGGCAGTTGATCCTTGAACAATACAGGGGTTGGGGAACTGACTACCTACCCATGGAGTTGAAAATCCACACATAACTTTTGACTCTCCAAAAAATTAACTACTAATAGCCTGCTGTTAACTGGAAGCCTTACTGATAACATAAACAGGGAATTAACACATATTTTGTATGTTATATGTGTTATACACTGTATTCTTACAATAAAGCAAGCTAGAGAAAAAAATGGTATTTATAAAATCATATAAAGAAGATAAAATATATTTACTACTCATTAAATGGAAATCACATCTGTGTTGTCTCCACATTGAGCAGGCTAAGGAGGAGGAGGAAGAGAAGGGGCTGGTCTTGTATCTCAGGGGTGGCAGAGTTGGCCTATGTGGAGGAGATGGAAGGGGAGGAAGGAAGGCAGAAAAAATCAGTGTAACTTTACAGAAATACAAGTAATTTCTGACTTTTTTGCTAATCCTTCTTCCACCATTTTCTTTAGTTTCAGGGCTCATGTCATAGAAGGGTCTATGTCATAAAAGCAATCAAAAGCAGTCTCAAATAACTGAAACCCTTCTGCTAGATTTTCTAATGTTAATTTGTTTTCTGGAACTGCTTCTTCTATATCTTCTTCGTCTTCATCTGGCACTGATTTGGAAGCACTCATTTCCATCAAGTCTTCTGTTCATTCCTGTGGCGTAACTTCTATGAGTTTTTGCATTTCTCCAAGACCTGTATTTGTAAGCCCTTCACTCCCCAGCCCCACCACCTTTTGTTTGCCATATCTACAATCTCTTTCATGATTTCCTTGATTGGCTGTGTCATAAATTCCATGAAGTTATGCACAACATCTAGACACAGTGTTCCACAGGAATTTATTGTTTCAGGCTTGATGGCTTTCATGGTTTTTTCTATAACAACAGTGACATCCTCAAAGGTGTAATCTCATAAGACTTTAACGAGGTTCTCTCTTTGGGGTTTTCCTTTCCATAGAGTACTATGTATAACGAGCCTTAAAATTTCTTAAGACTCCCTGATGTAGAGGCTGAATTAGAGATGTTGTGTTTGGGGTCAACAACTTTGGTGTTGAACTCATGGGGTTCTGGGTGACCAAACACATTGTACAATATCAAAAGAACTTTAAAAAGCAGTCCCTGATTGGCAAATTACTTCCTCACTTCAGGGATGAAGCAATGACGAAACCAATTCAGAAAAAGGGTTTTTGTTGTTCATGGGCTGATTGTTGTACGATCAAAAGACTGACCCCAGCCGGGCGCAGTGACTCACGCCTGTAATCCCAGCACTTTGGGAGGCCGAGGCGGGTGGATCACGAGGTCAGGAGATGGAGACCATCCTGGCTAATACGGTGAAACCCCGTCTCTACTAAAAGATACAAAAAATTAGCCGGGCTGGTGCCCGGCGCCTATAATCCCAGCTACTCGGGAGGCTGAGGCGGGAGAATGGCGTGAACCCGGGAGGCGGAGCTTGCAGTGAGCCCAGATCGCACCACTGCACTCCAGCCTGGGCGACAGAGCCAGATTCCTTCTCAAAAAAAAAAAAAAGACTGACTCCTGGATTTTATCGTTTTTCCTTTCAAGTCTAGGGGTTAGCAGCCTTATTGATAAGTGTAGTTCTGGTCATAAACCTGACTGCATTTGCATAAAACAGTACAGTTAGCCTATCGTTTCTTTACTTCAATTGTAGTGTTGCTTCTCTTTCTTACGAATATGTGTTTTTGTGGCATTTTCTTTTTCTAGAATGGGACACTTTTATCTGCTTTGAAAAACTGTTCAAGCAGGTCGCCTTTCTTCTCAATGATTTTCTTGATGACATCTAGGAACTCATCTGCTGCCTCTTGGTTGGTAGAAGCAGCTTTTCTTGTTATCTCAACATATTTTAAGCCAAACATTTTTCTAAAACTATTAAATGGTCCTTTGCTGGCATCAAATTCTCCAGCTTTAGATCTTTAAACTTCTTTTTGCTTTAAGTTATCATACATTGACTTAGCTTTATCTCAAATCATATTAGTCTATAGGTATGCCTTTCTTATAGCAATCCTGCACCTACATAAAATTGCATTTTCAATACAAGATAAAAAGGTAGTTCACAAAAATCACTATTGGCATAGCTATAAAAGTGCAGCTGCGGGCATAGCTGTAGCGATGTCTTCACAGATTTTTCTTTTTATTTATTTATTTTTTTATTATACTTTAAGTCCTAGGGTACATGTGCATAACGTGCAGGTTTGTTACATATGTATACTTGTGCCATGTTGGTGTGCTGCACCCATCAACTCGTCAGCACCCATCAATTCATCATTTATATCAGGTATAACTCCCAATGCAATC
>NW_016813124.1:1021805-1030653 GCF_001698545.2 Rhinopithecus bieti
CCCCTCCCCCAGCCTCGCTGCTGCCTTGCGGTTAGATCGCAGACTGCTGTGTTAGCAATGAGGGAGGCTCCATGGGCGTGGGACCCTCCCAGCCAGGTGTGGGATATATTCTCCTGGTGTGCCCGTTTGCTTAAAGCGCAGTATTGGGGTGGGAGTTACCCGATTTTCCAGGTGTTGTGTGTCTCAGTTCCCCTGGCTAGGAAAAGGGATTCCCTTCCCCCTTGCGCTTCCCAGGTGAGGCGATGCCTTGCCCTGCTTCAGCTCTCGCTGGTCGGGCTGCAGCAGGTGACCAGCACCGATTGCCCGGCACTCCCTAATGAGATGACCCCAGTACCTCAGTTGAAAATGCAGAAATCACTGGTCTTCTGTGTCGCTCGTGCTGGGAGTTGGAGACTGGAGCTGTTCCTATTCGTCCATCTTGCTCCGCCCCCTATTTTTCTTTTTTTTACAGTAGTCCTTATGTTGGTTTCATTTATTTGCAAATGGTAGGCAAAGAAGCCACAGACTTCATTGGGTGATACATATCAAGAAATTCAACAACAAAATGTCATGACTTTTCTGTGTTTCTTGGGAGCACTTTCATCCTACCATTACCAGGCACCCTGTGTATAGGTCCTTTGGTGTTATTTAAGGTTTATGATATTTCATTACATAGAATGAAAATACACAAAAGTGCAAGATATCTTTTTTATCACTGTGATATGCAATTTACTGGAGAGATGAATTGTTCAGTTGACTACGATGAGCATCACACTGAGCTCACTCCAATAACAAGTGGTAACTACAAAATTTTTACAGTAGGGATAGTATGAATTATAGTTACTTTTATGCAGTTATGATTTAATAATGCATCTTTACATTTGTTAACATTTATCTCAACTGTAAATGATGCCGTGTACTCTGCATTTGTGTAAATTTTTATAAAATTTTACTCATTATTCTTATAAAATCTGTGTATATTTAGTGGTGTATATTTGTGCATATTTGGTGGTAGTATATGATAAAATAGACTAGTATCTACATATATTTCATGTATTCTTGACACACATAACTTTTTCTTAATTTTCTTGCCATTTCTAAGCTATGTAGTTCACAGGCAAGTTTTTTCAAGATATTGGAAATCTCTAAGAAAATTTTCCAATACATTTACTGAAATATATAGACATCCATATATATATTTCTTTTTTAGCTGGAGTTTGCCAAACAATTCATAATTATTATAATGTGTTTGTGTTTTTCTTCCTAAATAGTGAAGAAAACACATGCTTTCAGAGTCTTGGAATGTGTGATATGCACTCTGTGATTGCTGAAAGTGCTTTTGAAAATCACTAGAAAGTCACCGGTGAAAATCGCAGACATATTCATCAGCAAGAGAGATTTCCTGTTATCCCAACAATATGTAGCAGTACTTTGGAGTTAAGTATTATGTAACAAAGGGCACTGCACTTGTACTTAAACAAAAAAAACTTAAAGTATTTCAAAGTATCAGATCAGGTTGTCATATTGCTTTAGGCTACCATTACTTTTCCATTTTCTATTCTCACAGTATGGCAGATGCATGCTATAGATGTTGGAATTTACACTTGGTTCCCTGTGGAAGAAAAATTAATATACAAAGAAAAAAGTAATAGGCCCTTTGTGAAAGAACTTTTCTCTGGTAAATATAACTTTCAATTTAACTAAGATCTAATTATTTATGCTTTGAAACTTCTGAGGATGAATAGTCCTGAAAACAGTCATATGCTTCTTGAGAATGCGCTTTCAGGAATTTTTCTCATCTCTCAATTCAAAAGAAATATTTAGACAAATCTTCACCAACTCAAAATATATAGTCTGATATCCAATTTTTACCTACCATATAACACTACATTTAGAAAGTAATTTTTTTTAAAGATAGTATCTCTCTAGAGAACTACTAAATGGAATATGCCTAATTGGAAATTCAAACTCTTTCCTCAAAGCTTTCCAGAGGAAGAAAGCTAAAAGCTTCGTAGTCTGGTGTGTGTGTGTGAATGTGTGTGTGTGTGTGTGTGTGTGTATGTGTGTATGTGTGTGGGCAGGGGCAGGGGCAGGGGTTGGTAAACAAATTCATTAACTATCACTCTTAAATTAATCAAAATTATTCTCCTGAAAGCAAATATTTTGCTGAATCAGACCTATAACCTGGCTTTGTGTCAGATAACTAGAATTAATGCCTTGAATGAATACATATTCTTGCCACCATAACTTGGCCATTATAATTGAGCACCTACGATGTGCCATATATTGGACGTAGAAAATTCATGTATCACTTTTATTTAACCTTCCAAATAGCCTTGAAAAATGAGTGTAAGAAAACATACTTACATATAAGAAAACTAAAGGATCAAGATGATTAAGTAACTTTGTTGAGGTTGCCAAACTAGTATTCAAAGGTGACTTCAGTAAATTAGTATTAAAATGCCAGATATTTTTCCCTCCAAGAGTCAGACTGTCTCTTGTTTCATCATTCTAAGTTCACTAGAATTTCAGGATTCTAATTACTTGTTAAGAACACTGCTTGTATGAATACACTATTAATATAATCATTTAAGTGAATAAGTAAAAATGAAGTCTTAAAAAAGCAATTCAAAGGTTTAATCACTATAATTTGTGTTCAAAAATCCACTATAGGTCTCCAAACACAAAATAAGTATCAGGGACATTAAAAGTAAAATAACTTTTTATTTTGTAAAATCATAATTTTGTATTGCTTATTATCATATTTACCTATTTTTTTAGAATAAAGATATTAAAATAAAATGTCAGGATTTCATCTAAATGGAAGATAATTTCTGCTTGTTTGCTAATTGAGGGTTGGATAAAATGAGAAACTTACAAGCATGTTGGAAAAAAATACTAATTTTACTGGTTTTAATTAGCACTATGGAATTTTCTTTTTTACCAGTGTTGCCAGGTTACAATCTCTGCCAATGAACTTAATCTAATATGTATGTGAGAAGGAAAAAGAATATGTATATATATAATAGACACATATATACATGCACACACATATTTTTAAACTTATTTTTTAAAGATAAAATTTGTGATTCTGTGGAAGAGAATGACTGATCATAAACATTTCATTGTTCTAGATTCTGAAATTACTCTCTCTACTTGGATTGCTAGATTGAACAAAATTAGCATTTTATCTTGTTACTATAACCTCAGAGATATTTTTCACGTATGCATTTCACACTTGCTGCAGTTGCTATGGATTATGTAATCTACAGGCAGTGGTTGCTATGGGTTACGGTACTCAAATGACAGAGCCCCACAATATAGTCTTTTCAGATTTTCAGAGGTCTTCCTCAAATGTAACTAATCACTCTACAGAAAATAACGTCTAGCTTAGTGGAATATTATCCGATAAATTTATTTACTGGTCATTAAGATTGATATATTATTTTTAGACTGAAACTCTGATACTATCTTGAAGGGCTTTTTTTTTTTTTCTGTTCAGCAGAGATTGAGGACTATAAAAATCTTTGAGAGTTTAATGGGTAAAATATGCAACAGGATAGAAATTGAATATGATAGCATTTCTGCTTCTTTGCAAAACAAGGAACAACAAACAATCAAAAGTTCTCTGAACTCAGAAATGCTTCATATGGTTTCATAATTGATTCAGATATATATTGTTCCTCACATGCAGAAGTATATGTATATGTATATATAGCACTAGAAAATGTATGAATATATCCAAACAGTCTTAATTTTGAAGGTTCATTGTAATTTGAATTGAACAGGATATTATTATCTAAAGTTGTACATCTGCCTTCATTTAGTTTCAAAATTATCAAAACAATGTTTCCCAGAGTATCCCACAAATAATTATTCTTAGTAGGTCTTATAATTTGTATTGTCTTACTTGTCCAAAGATACTAGGTACACACACACACACACACACATACACACACACACACACACACAGAGAGTTGTATTTGCTATATTCTGCATTTACATGCTATGGCTAAAGAGTGTGAATTTTATTTTTTATTTCATTTTTATTTTTATTTTTTTTGTTTTTTTTTTTTGAGACGGAGTCTCGCTCTGTCACCCAGGCTGGAGTGCAGTGGCCGGATCTCAGCTCACTGCAAGCTCTGCCTCCTGGGTTTTTTTACGCCATTCTCCTGCCTCAGCCTCCCGAGTAGCTGGGACTACAGGCGCCCACCACATCGCCCGGCTAGTTTTTTGTATTTTTAGTAGAGACGTGGTTTCACCATGTTAGCCAGGATGGTCTCGATCTCCTGACCTTGTGATCCTCCCGTCTCGGCCTCCCAAAGTGCTGGGATTACAGGCTTGAGCCACCGCGCCTGGCCCAAGAGTGTAAATTTTAATGCTCTGGTCCACAGTCTTGAATTCTAGGCCATCTGTTTATTAACCATGTCACTACAGGAAATTTAGTTAAACTCCCAAAATATTTGCTGCTTTATCTGTAAATTAGTGATAATAATACCTATCAAATCGGATTGTTGTGAAGATCATATGCCTCACATATAGCAAAAATTCAATACATGTTAGTATTATGTATTTATTGATATTTATTACCAAAGCCTTTAATATTGTTATGACTTTATTTGAATTTCATGTGAATACAAAGAGCAAAATGGGAACATTGATACTCCCCAGTTACTATAGTATAATTTTTTTGAATGGACAATCAGATGTATCACAATATTTTAAGGAAAATTCAAAATTTTGTTAGCTTTTAAGATTCTAGTCCTTTCATCCCAGGATATTATTGCAGCATACTCAATAAAATATTCATTATTTCTTGGTAACCAGCAGCAGCACTGCAGTCTATTTTATATTTTCTTAAATTTCTATGATTTATTATTGCTTGAATTTTTAGTTATTGGAATATTGTATCACCGTAGAGCAAATAGGATGAACAAAAGTAGGTCTTGACGATAAATTCAATATTTTGCTATTTTAAAAAAGAAAACATTTGACTTTATACAGCTGAATTGACTAAATTCAGTATTGACTTTAAAGCATTCAGTTAGTAATAAAGGCCTTAGAATCTTTAGTCTTACTCTTAAAAATAAATCAGATGAATTTATCATTTTGTAAAATCTAATTTGATCTTGAGATTTCTGTATCACACCCCACTACCCAGTCCAAAAGGAGATAGACTTCTATAAATATCATTTGGGTTCTTTGTTTTTTAATGCTTTGTTAGTCAGCATGTTTCCAAGGAAACTGAATTCAGTTTTCAATTGGGTGCTTGCCTGTCTTAGTCTGTTCAGGTTGCTATAAGAAAATACCTTAGACCTGGTAATTTATAAACAGGAATTAATTGCTCACAGTTCTGAAGCTAGGAAGTCCAAGACTAAGGTATCAGCAGATTTGATCACAAAGGCGGGATAAATATTGATCACCGTGGGCTTCAAAAATGGTGCTTTCCTGGTACGTCCTCTGTGGTGAAAGGAGTCAACAAGCCTCCAGGCCTCTTTTATAAGGGGACTAATCCTATTCATGGGCTCCACCCTCATGACTCAATCACTTCCTAAAGTCCACACCTCTTAATACTATTAAATCAGAGATTAGGTTTCAACATGTACGTTTTGGAGGGACAGAAACATTCACACTGTAGCACCACTTAAGATAAACTTGAACTATTCAGTCTTCCTGGATCAAGAAAATACAAAATATTAATGTTGTCATGACTGAAAAAATTCACTATGATGCTATGTCATACTCTTTTTTCATTGATATATCACAATAGTGCGTATTTTGGGAATACATGTGGTGTTTTGACACAGGTACACAATGTGTAACGATCAAATCAGGGTAATTGGGATGTCTGTAAATTAGTGATAATAATACCTATCAAATTGGATTGTCATCTCAAATATTTATCCTTTATGTTTGAAACATCAAATTTCTTCCCTTCTAGCTATTTTGAAATATATAATAAATTATTGTTAACTATAATTTCTCTACTGTACTATCAAATGCTAGAACATACTCCTTTTATCTAACTGTATTTTTGTACCTGTTAACCAATTTCTCTTCATTCACACCCCTTTCCCTTCCCAGCTTCTGGTAACCACCATCCTTCACTCTGCCTCTTTGAGACTCACCTTTATAGCTCCCACATATGAGTGAGAACATGTGGTATTTGTCTTTCTGTTCCTGGCTTATTTCATTTAATCAGGGAATCCATCCATGTTGCTGCAAATGACAGGATTTCATTCTTTCTATGGCTGAATAATATTTCACTGTGTATACATACCACATTTTCTTTATTCATCTATTGATGGACACTTGATTTCATACCTTTCCTATCGTGAATAGGTATGCAATAAATATGATGGTGCAAATATCCTTTGATATACTGATTTTCTTCCTCACCAGCACTGGTTATTTTTTGTCTTTTTGATAATAGTTATTCTAACTGGGGTGAAATGATATCTCATTGTAATTTTGATTTGCATTTTCCTGTTGATTAATATTTTTGAACTTTTATTTTCATATTCTTGTTGATTTGTATTTTGTTTGTTTTGTTTGTCTTTTTTTTTTTTTTTTAGAAATGTCTTTTCAGGTCTTTTCCATTTTAAATCAGACTTTTTTTTCCTATTGAATCATTTGAGTTCCTTATATATTCTGGTTATTAATTCCTGGAAGGATGGATAGTTTGCAAATATTTTCTCCCATCTGTAAGTTGTCACTTCACTTCGTTAATTGGTTTCTTTGCTGTGGTGAAGCTTTTTAGCTTAATGTAATCCCATTTGTTTATTTTTGCTTTTATTGCTTGTGCTTTTGAGTTCTTTCTAAAATTCTTTTCCAGACCAAGTTCCTGTAGCATTTTCTCATTTTCTTTTAATAGTTTCATAATTTCAGATCTTATGTTTAAGTCTTTAATTCATTTTGAGTTGATATTTGTGTACACGGTGAAAGAGGAGTCTAGTTTCATTCTTCTTCATGTGCTTAGTTTTTCCAACACTATTTATTGAAAATACTTTCTTTTCCTCATTGTATGTTCTTGGTGCCTTTGTCAAAGACGAGTTGGGTGTAAAGTATGAGTTTATATCTGGGTTCTCTATTCTGTTCCATTGGCCTGTGAGTTTGTTTTTATGACAGTAACAAGTTGTTTTAGTTACTTTCTTGCTTAGTAGTAATCTTTGAAGTCAGGAAGTGTGATAGCTTAAACCTTTCTGCCCAGGGTTGCCTTGGCTATTTGTGTCTTTTGTGGTTCCATACACATTTTATAATTGCTTTTTCTATTTCTGTGAAAATCATTATTGGTATTTTTGCACTGAAGCTGTAGATTGCCTTGGATAGGATAGGCATTGTAATGATTTTAATTCTTCAATTTCCCACGAACATGAGATATCTTTCCATTTTTTTGTGTGTTCCTTCTTCAATTTTTTTCATCAGTCTTTTACAATTTTCCTTGCGCTGACCTTTTATTTCCTTGATTAGATTTATTCCTAGGTATTTATTTATAGCTATTGTAAGTGGAATTACTTTCTTGATTTCTTTTTCAGATTGATCACCCTCAGAACATAGAAAAGCTACCGATTTTTGAGGTTGATATTTTAACCTGTAACTTTACTAAATTTAACAGTTCTAAGAATTCTTCGTGGAGTCTTTAAGTTTTAAATATAAGATCATGGCATCTTCAAACAAGGATAATTTGACTTTTTTGTTTCCAGTTTGGATGGTTTTTATTTCTTTTTCTTACCTAATTGCCCTGGCTAGGACTTCCAGTACTAAGTTGAGTAAAAGCGGTGAAAGTGAACATCCTTGTCATGTTCCTAATCTTAATGAAAAGGCTTTCATTTTTTTCCACATTCAATATTATATTAGCTGTGGACTTGTCACATACAGCCTTTACCATTTGAGTTATGTTCCTTCTATGCCCAATTTATTGAGGCTTTTTATTATGAAATGATGTTGATTTTATCAAATCCTTTTTCAGCATCTATTGAAATGATCATTTGTTTTTGGTCTTTGATTTTGTTGATGTATCACATTTATTGATTTGTAGATGTTGAATCATCTGGCGTCCCAGGGATGGTTCCCACTTGATCATGTGAATAATTTTTTAATGTGTTATTGAATTCAATTTGCTAGTATTTTTTGAGGAATTTAGCATTTATGTTCATCAGGGATATTGGCCTATAGTCTTTTTTTTTTGGTTTTGTCTTTCTCTGATTTCTGATTTTCGTATCAGGGTAATGCTGACCTTGCAGACTGAATTTGGAAATACTTGCTCCTCTTCAAGTTTTGAGATACTTTGGGTAGAATCGGTGTTGGTTCTTCTTTAAATGTTTGGTAGAATTCAGCAATGTATATATTAGCTCATGGGCTTTTTTTTTGTTTTTTTGTTTTTTTTTTTTTTTTTTTTTGCTGGAGGGGAGACATTTTACTACTGCTTCAATCTTGTTACTCATTATGGATCTGTTCAAGTTTTCTATTTCTTTATGGTTGAATCTTAGTAGATTTTATGGGTCCAGGAATTTACTCATTTTTCTAGACTTTCCAATTTGTTGCCATATAGTAGTCCAATTCATTCATAATAGTCCCTGATTAGCCTTTGTATTTCTTTGACATCAGTTGCAATGTTTCCTTTTTCCTCTCTGATTTTATTTGAAAATTATCTCTTTATTTTTTAGTCGTCCTAGCTAAGAATTTGTTGATTTTATTTTATTTTTTCAAAAAAGCAACTTTATGTTTTGGTGATCTTTTCTATTTTTTTAGTCTGAATTTCATTTATTTCAACTCTGATCTTTATTATTTATTTATTTCTACTAATTTTGGGTTTGTTTTGTATCATGAAAATAATAATATAGGATTAAAGTAAAATATGTCTTTATAA
>NW_016813124.1:1030936-1033065 GCF_001698545.2 Rhinopithecus bieti
TAAATTTAAAATTCGGATTGGTGGTGTTTGTAATATTAAGGAATACATAATTCCTAGAAAACATATTAAAATATTTTAATTTTAGACCTGGATATTGGGTTTAAAGAATGTAAAATAGATAAATCATATTTGCATGATGTATTTTTGTGGGACAGTGATTAATCCTTTTGAGACAAGATTCTTCACCAGTGTTTAGGAATAAAGTCTATTTGGGAAAAACAAAATGAAGGATATGGAGGTATGTAATTCACTGGGCAATAACAATGGGGATAGAAAGATCAATTATTGGAAAATTTAGAATATTTTTCCACTCTTAAGACTAGTATAATATTTTATGACAGCTTCTAATTCCTTCTCCTAAACGCTCATGCTCATAATTATATTTGTGCATCTACATCAGTGTGCTAGATTTAAATAGTCTAGCTTAGTAGAGGTATAGAACTACCCTTTTAGGCTGTTGGGAGAACAAAAATATAGTTAGGAGTTGGTGTGGAAAAAACAAACTTATTGGGAACCATCTAGCTTTCTCCTGAAATGAGTTATTTTCTTGAATATAGATTTCTTTGTGTGTTGCATGTCTACTACCCTATCTATTCAAGTCAAAATTAGCTCATGGTTTTATTAAGGAGCAGAAACATGCAAAGACTATTTTATAAAAGCAAGTTGTAGTAGAGGAGCCATTCTTGATTAGTTTTTAACTTTATTCATCTTCAGTATCTATAGCGCCTAGAACAGTGTCTGAGTCCTGACTACATAGATTGAACATCTGCTGAAAAGATTATGAATAAAATATTTATATATTCTAAAGATCTTATCCATAGAGCAATATTTATATTTTTGATTTTTTTTGTGTTAAAGCAAAATAATAAAAAAGTTAATTTGAATGAATGGTGAAAATATATTGAATTGAAATTATTATAAGCCTTTTACCTGTTCCTTCCCAGGTAAAACTATAAATTATTGTCATGTTCACTTTGACTTGTATTAAGTAAAATGAATTTTAGATGAAGAGGAAAAAATATAATTACTTATATTTGACTAAGTGGTTTGATTTTTTTTTCCTATCAAACCCTATCAAAGGTTTTACCTTATCATATTTCCAGTTTACAGTGAAGGTCCTTTTACTAATTTCTTATGACACAGTGAATTTCTCCCTCTTCATTTTGATGGTCCCTTAACTTGTATTTCCATCACCTGGGTAATGCAACTGACAAGTGTGTATATGAACACTGACACATCTCATCGATATACATTGTAGTCAAGGAGAGTAATTTACCCAAAGATCATAGCCTGCCCAGCAATTTATCTCAAACCTGCCCAGACAGACACAACAGTCTAGCTCATCCATCAAAGTTCATGATGTAAGCTCAGTGGAATTTGAAACTTACAATAAGAAAATGAGATTGGTGTAATCAACATTTTATGCAAGGTGACATAGAACAAACAGTTACAAGGCTGTATTTTAAAACAGTTATTTTTCAACATATAAACAGTGAAGTTAGCCTGAAAATAGGTATCTTTTAAATATCTTTTTTCAGGTTATGGCTTACGACCAACTTTTAGGGATTTCCAATATAAAAATTTCCAAACCAAAAAACGTGAATTAAATTATAGAGCAACACTTGAAATGTTTTTGCTTGAGAGAACCATAAAGTGTTTTAAAGTCCTAAATACTGAGAAAGGTGAGTTGCAAATATAAATCTCTGTATTGTTTCTGCATTGCCATCCATTTTCATAGCCTCAAAAATTTTAAATGCTAAAGTCTTTCATTATTCAATCTTAGCACAATAAACATTAATACATCTCCATTTCATCATGATAGCACCTTAACATTAAAAAAATGTTTTAGGCTGGGTGCGATGGCTCACACCTATAATCCAAGCACTTTGAGGGGCTGAGGTGGGAAGATCATGAGGTCAAGAGATTGAGACCATCCTGGCCAACATGGTGAAAACTCCTCTCTACTAAAATACAAAATTAGCTGGGCATGGTGGTACGTGCCTGTAGAGTCTCACATTAGAGAGGCTGAGGCAGGAGAATCGCTTAAACCCAGTAGGCGGAGGTTGCAGTGAGCCAAGGTCGCACCACTGCACTCTACGCTGGCAACAGAGTGAAACTCCGCTTCAAAA
>NW_016813124.1:1034973-1108274 GCF_001698545.2 Rhinopithecus bieti
TAGTATATTATCCTATTTTCAAAATTTTGTTTTCCAGAATGAGCACTGGAAGTAGACAGATAATGATATCCCTGTTTTAGAACACTGAAATTTTGAGAGATTAAGAAACTTGTTCAAAGTCACAAAACTGGCTCATGAAAATTCCAAGAATAGAATCTAGATTTCCTGAATCCAAGACTTTTCTTCCAAAATGTAAGACTGCCTTCTGTGGTACTTCTGTGTTTCAGAATGTGTTGGTGTATGGCATTAAGTAGGGCATCAGAATTTCAGAGCTGAAGTAAATATTGGAGACTATCTAGTATAACTTCCCTGATTTTATAGAGAAGAAAATGAAGTTCAGACAAAGGGGGCAGAACTGAGATGAGAACTCCGGTTCCTAGAGTCATCAATCAAATGCCCTTTATAGAATACCAAGCTTTTCCTCAAATACTCATTCTAACATTTGCACATGTTAGAGCATGTGAATTTGTTGTCTCTGTTTTATCACTTGTAGTATAGAGACAATGTTTTCCAAAACAACTGTTCCACTATGCAGGATATTATAGATGTTTTATTTAAAAGCACCTATTCTCAAATCTTGTGCATACCCAGGCACCAATCTAACATGAAAAGCTTCTGGTTGGAAATTTAAACAAAAAACACCATTATTATGCATCATGAGCCCACCAAAAGAGTTCAAATTAGTTTTATTTGTTATCTTAGCTTTGTAGATAGCAGAATCAGTCCCTGGAGCATAACTATACAATCTTCCGAGTATTATGTTAGGATAATATGAATTTCTTAAATATTGGTTTCAGTTTATATTTGGAAGTCTTAGAACCTTGGTAGTATAGATTACATTTTAATACAAATGAGTGGGTAGATAAATAAACAACAATCCTGTTTTTAGGTAGGCTTAGAAAATTAAAGTTTAAGTACAACTAATAATAAGAACAAATTATATTAGCACTTAATTCAAATAATAGAACTCAAATTAATTAATCTACTTCTTCCTGGGATAGACTTCTGTAGTTTTCAGACATATGTACTTAGTACAGGGTACACTTTTGACAAATAAATATGGCATGGTGTGGTAAATATACTAAGTTCTAGTTTTTCAAATACTCCCTTTTATATTAAAAAAAATGTGAAACTTAAATCTCTGCTGTCAAGAAAGAAAGAAGGAGTGGGACTCTGAAGGGATTAAATTGACTAATTTCTATTGCTCAGATAGATGTTTCAGACCTCAAAATTGACCTCAGCTCAGATATTTCAGAAGATGAAATATGAGCAAAATCCAAATTGTCACATGTTTAAAATCTTAATAGATCTCCTTATCTATCGAAAACTTTTATTGTCTTTTTGGTTTTAAGATTAGGAGGTAGAGAATGTGGCTGAAACCCCATGGTGGAGTTGTACTCTGTTGCTGTGGTATTTTTCTCTTGTTTCTTTGAGTACTATTTTTAATTGAAGCTGATCAAGAGAGAAGAGACCACAAAGATTCAATATCATAACTTTTGTGTAAATTGTATCAGATTTAACAACCAGAAGAACAATAAACTGGAAGTTATAATATGTACACCTTGCTTTTCACTTGTCCTTGAAATTCTCTGCTATCCTTAGATGCTCATAACCTCAGATATCTGTTTTTTTTGTTTGTTTGTTTGTTTGTTTATTTTTCTCTCTGTAACAAGAGAAGTTAGACCCCAGGATGTCTTTTTGCTTCTACCTGTGAGTCTATCATGAGAGGTCACTGAGAATGTCTGTTTGAATACTTCTGTTTAGTGGTTTTAGTACTCTTAAAAATCTACCCTATTCAAAGACGTTTCATCCTAAAACAGTTCCTTTATCATTTGACAAATTCACTGGGCACTCACCGCATAAGAGACTATCCAGCCTGCAGTGTGGAAAGTGCGCCCATCATCACACAGCACTGATAGGCTGCAGTAATTACATTGGTTTAATATGACTTTCTCCTTCAACTGGCAAGAGTTACTGTAGCCCCTTCTTCAGAGGAACTGTTTCATTACGCAATATGTGACCTCTCGTTGGAGTTTATTATTCTAATAATTACTCAGAGAAATGGAGAAAACTGATTACCTTAGTCTTTTTAGCACCTTTGTTCTTTCCAATGAACTTTTGTAGCTGCTAGAGTTACTAAAACGCCGCAATATCCCTTAAGTTTAGATGCTGTAGCTATTGGAAGGAGAACCATTGTGGCATTTGATATGTTTTATGTCATGGCCACAGATCTTTTTTATGAGCTATTGTTTGCTCTATTGTGATAACCTTAAGAATAGCATAGTAATTTAACTTCAGTATTATGGATGACTTTCACTGCATTTTCGGATATTTTGTTTTCAAGCACAAAAATGAGATTGTCTAAAAACTGAAGCTATGCTACATATGAATGAGTTTAGTCTTGTGTAGGTGACCACAGAATAAATAACAGCAATTATACAGCACAAGAAAACATTAATGAGAGGAAAGAAAACTATACTTAAAGTCATTCTTGGTAGTATGTATTACATTTATTTTGGTATCCACATCTTAATGATTTATATTTGTTTCTCATGATTTCTATCCCCTTTGCAAAATTGATTTCTTCCCAACAGCTTTGCCTTCATAGCAATATCTGTAGTATTTGTACATAAAGATACTTTTTCCCTTTGACAAAACTACCAGATTGTCTCAGTTTTCCGTATGATATAATGAATAACTAAACAACAAGAAGGGCTTGAATATAGTAAAGAAACAGTCTTACATGTTTGTGTATTTGTTTTTCAGATGCAAATTTTGTGATTTAAAAGTGAACATTAATTAATAGCAGTTATTATTTATTAAGCTCTTACTATGAGCAAGGCACTGTATCATGTGTTTTCTATTCATTGTTTTTGGTGGGTGTTATCTCCATTTAACCAATGGAGAAGAGAGGCTTAAAAGTTATACTTTAGGATAATTTAGCAAAGTTTTAAAGAACAGATCATTCTACTACGGGTCATTGATAGTCATTAGTACCAAAGCATATCTATCGCCATATATTCCCATATATTATTCTAACTTCCTAAAGCAATTAAACAAAAGAGAAAAGTGCAGCCTAAACAAAATAAGAGTTATTTCAGTTTTTAACTCATTAATACTTATGTTTTTCATGTGAGTTAAAGGTACTGATGACTTTTGAGTTTGAAATCATGTGACAATCTATTTTAACCAAATTACTGTATTATACAAGATCCGGAGATATGTTCCTTAGAAGCCTCAGTGGTCATTATGACAATAAGTTGTAGGGTGATGCAGAATCTTTCTAGGTCACAAGTTGGAATCACCTCCAGAGCTTTCATCACATTTTATAATGTCCTGATGGTATGCATCTTTATTCACTGAGAGATAAAAATATGTTTTCAAATTGTTAAAGTTAATCAAATGAGATTATAACCACAAAATTCTTATACCTGGCATATAAAATATTCAGTAAATTTGAGTTTTATTATTATGGTTGTAATATTAATAAATTAAAGCCAAGTCATGCATTGAATGACTAAACTGAAAAACACTATTTGCAGCCTGGAATGACTCTAAAGGCAGTTTCAAGGGAGAAAAATCCAAAATTTCTTAAATTAGTGGCAATATGAAGTAAGTGAATAGTTTCCCAAATGAAAGATAATAAAAGACTCTATTCATTTAAATAGTGTCTTTCACTATTACTATTACTATACTATTTCACTATTGATAATTTTATTAGACATAGTAATAGGGAAATAGTATTTCATAGGGAACTTTATGCTATTTCACTATTACCATCCAATGATAGACACTTCATTTGAATGATTAGACATAGTCTGTTATTTAAAACACCCCTTTCAGTGCTTGATCATATTTTCAAAAGCAGTAATATAAAAATGCAGTAATAATAGCAAACACAAATGTAGAGCTTACTGTATATCAGGAATGATTCACTTTACATCAATTTATTTACTATTCACAATAACTTTATGAAGTGAGATCTATTATTATTATCTCATTTTATAGATGATGAAAGAATGCATAAACCTGAACGGTAACTTGCCCAAGGTAATGGAGCCAGAAAGTACCAAAACTAGGATTTGAACCCAGGCAATCTGGCTCCAGTGTCTATGTGCATAGCTAACCCTGGGACAATCAGCAATAATCACTTTAAAGTAGTAACAAGAACTACGTTGACTAACCATATAAAGATTTGTAAAATAGAGTTTAAGAATAATTAAACTTAATTAAATTGACTTTAACATTATTTTTATATTTTAATCAAAATTATAACACATTTAATTATGTTACATTTATATATTTTCCATCATCAACAGGGATTTTCAGTCCTCCAAGATATATAAGTTTTGTTTAAATGAAATAATAGAGAAACGTCTGGTTATGCTTGACTCATGGCATTTCAATATTACCACACAAAATTATCCAACGTTTTCGCAAATTCTGTTTTTGAAGAAGCCTTATTATTTTCAAGTACATCATACATGAAGACTGTTATAAGTAAAATGTTATTTGTCTCACTTTCAAAAAATTCACCTCAAAAGAAAAATATGAGGTCTACTGGAGAAGTTTAATTCAATTAGAGAACAATTTAGAATATTCCTAGCACATATGTAAATTACCTTATTTTGATCTTCTGAGCAACAAGTGAACTGAAGTTGTTAAAAAAAAAAAATAAGCAAAAAAGCAAGAATAAAAATATTAGACCCTAAACAAAAGGGAGGTGTTTTAAATGTGTCTCAAAGGATACATTATTTTACTTTTGTTTTAAATAAACAAATCCATTTAAGTTTTAAGTCATGACTTACGACTTGTGAATTTGAACATTTTTTCAAAGGAAGTGAAAAAAATAACTTGAACTTTTTTACTTACTTTATGTATTCTACAAGTTTCTGCAAAATGTTAACTCCATTTTTTTGAATTGAAAATAACCTCTCAACTATTTTGTTGGAGATATCTGAAATTTGGATGCATGAGTAACTTTTGACATTATGGGAAGAAAAAAGTTTATGGTTGCTGCAGCAATTGCATGTATTTGTATAAACAACCAGCGCCTTTCTCTTTAAATTGCTAGCAACTGCTGTCTTCTCTGTTAATGATCGTTTCAGATATCTTGGGAATTGTCATTAAAGTATTGCTAACAGGTGACATCTATTGTTATCTGTTGAGAAAATGTAGGGAATTTTACTTACATATTTAGATTCTATTATGAATGAAACTTTAGCTGTTTCAGCTTGGTTTCTTGTTTGCCCCAAAGAGTTAATCACTAAAAATCATAGGTGAGCTTCTTCTCTGATGATTTGTGTCTCAGTTTTCCAAATCGTTTCAGAGAAGACTCTAAAGTATTGACAGCTTGCTAGAGTAAGTGGCTGAATTCCTTCGAATTACTCAGGAAAAGAGAACCTCTTGTTGAAAAAGTCATATTACATACAATAAATTACTATTTTAAAACTATTTAAAGAGAAAACTGTCACCAAAATTTTAGCTACTTTAAATTCTCGTCCATAATGGAAATAATGTTACTATTTTTAAAAATATATTTTTCTTATGTTTTCCAGAATGAGTCATTGAAACTATCAGTGATTGTATAACGAGTTTAAATTATTCTAATTCATTACTATGTTCCAAAAGTGTTATAATGCAAAAATTTGTTCTGATACAATTATGTTGTATTAATTTCTAAGGCAATATCGAACACTGCTAAGCTTCTAATCCATGATTTCTTTTTATTGAAGTTTTACCAAAGAAGATCATTTTTCCCACCTTTGGAACATTGCTATTTAAGGATTTAAACATAACTTTTATTACTTAAGCCTGGTGGAGCAGGAGCTGCTGAGGGAAGGAAATGTTGCTGAATTAAAACTTGAACTGGAGTCAACAGTTAATCATTTTTAGAAATTGTGCTGGCTTTTTAATGGTGCTTGGTTGAAACTGCTAGAAGCACATTTCCATCTTAACCCCATCCGGGAACATTGGTTTATGACTAAATCGTAAGTGCCAGATAATGAGCAGTGAGCATAAATACCGATTCTGCCTTTACTTTGCTATTTTTCTGCAGAGATATCTTTCTAATAAAGGGAAGTTGATCCTCTTGTCCTGGATGCTATGGAGAAAACTCAGCTGTTAGTGCCGTTAACTGAAAATACCGCTGATCAAGACTGCTTATACTTGGCAGCTGGGCAAAGGGAATAGGATGTTTGTTTTGTTCGGTTTGTTTTTGTTATTTTAGCTTTAGAAAAAGACAGGGAAAGNTGTTAAAAAAAAAAAATAAGCAAAAAAGCAAGAATAAAAATATTAGACCCTAAACAAAAGGGAGGTGTTTTAAATGTGTCTCAAAGGATACATTATTTTACTTTTGCTTTAAATAAACAAATCCATTTAAGTTTTAAGTCATGACTTACGACTTGTGAATTTGAACATTTTTTCAAAGGAAGTGAAAAAAATAACTTGAACTTTTTTACTTACTTTATGTATTCTACAAGTTTCTGCAAAATGTTAACTCCATTTTTTTGAATTGAAAATAACCTCTCAACTATTTTGTTGGAGATATCTGAAATTTGGATGCATGAGTAACTTTTGACATTATGGGAAGAAAAAAGTTTATGGTTGCTGCAGCAATTGCATGTATTTGTATAAACAACCAGCGCCTTTCTCTTTAAATTGCTAGCAACTGCTGTCTTCTCTGTTAATGATCGTTTCAGATATCTTGGGAATTGTCATTAAAGTATTGCTAACAGGTGACATCTATTGTTATCTGTTGAGAAAATGTAGGGAATTTTACTTACATATTTAGATTCTATTATGAATGAAACTTTAGCTGTTTCAGCTTGGTTTCTTGTTTGCCCCAAAGAGTTAATCACTAAAATCATAGGTGAGCTTCTTCTCTGATGATTTGTGTCTCAGTTTTCCAAATCGTTTCAGAGAAGACTCTAAAGTATTGACAGCTTGCTAGAGTAAGTGGCTGAATTCCTTCGAATTACTCAGGAAAAGAGAACCTCTTGTTGAAAAGTCATATTACATACAATAAATTACTATTTTAAAACTATTTAAAGAGAAAACTGTCACCAAAATTTTAGCTACTTTAAATTCTCGTCCATAATGGAAATAATGTTACTATTTTAAAATATATTTTCTTATGTTTTCCAGAATGAGTCATTGAAACTATCAGTGATTGTATAACGAGTTTAAATTATTCTAATTCATTACTATGTTCCAAAAGTGTTATAATGCAAAATTTGTTCTGATACAATTATGTTGTATTAATTTCTAAGGCAATATCGAACACTGCTAAGCTTCTAATCCATGATTTCTTTTATTGAAGTTTTACCAAAGAAGATCATTTTCCCACCTTTGGAACATTGCTATTTAAGGATTTAAACATAACTTTTATTACTTAAGCCTGGTGGAGCAGGAGCTGCTGAGGGAAGGAAATGTTGCTGAATTAAAACTTGAACTGGAGTCAACAGTTAATCATTTTAGAAATTGTGCTGGCTTTTAATGGTGCTTGGTTGAAACTGCTAGAAGCACATTTCCATCTTAACCCCATCCGGGAACATTGGTTTATGACTAAATCGTAAGTGCCAGATAATGAGCAGTGAGCATAAATACCGATTCTGCCTTTACTTTGCTATTTTCTGCAGAGATATCTTTCTAATAAAGGGAAGTTGATCCTCTTGTCCTGGATGCTATGGAGAAAACTCAGCTGTTAGTGCCGTTAACTGAAAATACCGCTGATCAAGACTGCTTATACTTGGCAGCTGGGCAAAGGGAATAGGATGTTTGTTTTGTTCGGTTTGTTTTTGTTATTTTAGCTTTAGAAAAAGACAGGGAAAGTAAATTGCATAACTCATTACAAAATCTGAACTTCAAAAAACTGAGCTAGCAATAGAAGCAGCAGCCGGTTGAGGGTCATAAATCGGAAGTTTGAACTAAAACTAAAAGACTAGGATTTATAAATTCAATCAAAATGGCAAGGGACTTAACGCTGATTTGTAAATCTGTCACTTTTTATCCTTAAGGTGCAAGAAAGATTTTAAATAAAAAATATTTTCGGTTTAGACTGTATTGGCATTATTAGTGACTCTCAGAATTTGTAAATCTGATAATCTTGTAAATACAGCAAAATGTTGGAAAATATATAATAATTATTTTGTGTATTTATAAGGGTGTTATGAGGGATTTAAGCTTTTTTGTTTATAGATTGCTTTCTTAAAATTATCAGGTTCAAATTCAAGATTTATCATCTTAGATGTCCTCAGTTATATGTTACATTGGCCAAGCCATAGTTATTTCATGAGGAATATTAATGAGTTTTATAAGAATAGATGTAATCTTTCACACTGAGCCTAGATCTGATCTTACAAGGTTATTTCCCTCTTAATATTTATTTCCCTTTTTATTGTCTGCTCTACCTCCAGCTGACTCACTTCTGTCATCTTTATTTTACCTATACAGAATATCTTTTTAAAAGGCAGAGTAATTTATATTCTCTCTTGTGAGAATAAAACTTTTGTACAAGTCTAAACAGTTTAACAGCATCTTCACATTGCAAAAACTTCTTATTTTGAATTGGACATTGTTTTGCCTGCCAAATTAAGGGAGAGTCAGAGCATCATCTTCAAACTAAATGGAGATCAATAGCTATATAATATTATTCATGTAAAAACAATCTTTCTGCCCTTTTATAAGTTATAAGAATTTATTTTCAAGTTAGTTTTGTCAAGGCTTTATGTTGATAGATTCACATATCAATACAACCGTAGAATCTTTGGAGTAGAACTGGACCTTATAAGAATTTCAACTGGCTGTTAAATATTAAAAACTTTTTTTTTTTGTATTTTTTTGGTGTAAATTTGAACCAAAATCCACTAAAATGATTTTAGACCTTATACTTGCTTTTTTCAATTATAAGCAGAAGATTCAGAATTCTAAAGTTACTGACAAGAAAACTGTGAACAATTTCCTTATGTTTATGTTCCCTGATAACACAGTTCCTCTTCTTATGGAAACCAGTGTTTCCAATACCTTCTGGTAGAATCTCACTATAAAAATTTCAGTCAACCCAAAGCAACATAAACACTAAAATTTTTACAAGTTAAACAAATCCCAGCTTCCCGACAACTGTTATTCATATTTGTGAATATGATTTTAATCATCTCTCCGTGCATATATGCAGGTGGAAAATAGGGATAGATAAATTTATAGATATTTTAATAAAATAATATGTACATATTAAGAAAAGAGTTACATTTATTTTTGCTTCATTGTAAGATACATCGGTTTTCAAAGATCCCTATTATGTTATCAAACTTTAGAAATCCTGAAAAAATGGAGATCCTAGATTCATTATGCTCTTTTTGCTAAGTGTTCCAATTTGATAGCATTCATTAAATCCTTGCTTTGTGAGATGTTAAAAATAGCATACTTTTTTTTATTATTATACTTTAAGTTCTAGGTTATATGTGCATAATGTGCAGGTTTGTTACATATGTATACTTGTGCTATGTTGGTGTGCTGCACCCATCAACTCGTCAGCACCCATCAACTCGTCATTTACATCAGGTATAACTCCCAATGCAATCCCTCCGCACTCCCCCCTCCCCATAATAGGCCCCGGTGTGTGATGTTCCCCTTCACGAGTCCAAGTGATCTCATTGTTCAGTTCCCACCTATGAGTGAGAACATTCGGTATTTGATTTTCTGTTCTTGTGATAGTTTGCTGAGAATGATGGTTTCCAGCTTCATCCATGTCCCTACAAAGGACACAAACTCATCCTTTTTTATGGCTGCATAGCATTCCATGGTGTATATGTGCCACATTTTCTTAATCCAGTCTGTCACAGATGGACATTTGGGTTGATTCCAAGTCTTTGCTAAAAATAGCATACTTACTACATCCTCCTCTGAATCCCAAACCCTAATTCCTAGCATTTGTTCTTTGTTATTTATATTACCAAAGATTAAAATTCTTGCATTTTGTTTTGTAAAAGCCATTTCCAACTGACAGTTTTTTTGTTTGTTTGTTTCTTTGTTTTTTATTTGACATGGAATCTCTGTTGCCCAGGCTGGAGTGCAGTGGCACGATCTCAGCTCACTGCAAGCTCTGCCTCCTGGGATGGCGCCATTCTCTCAGCCCTCCGAGTTGCTGGGACTATGGGCACCCGCTACCATGCCCGGCTGTTTTTTTATTTTTATTTTTATTTTATTTTTTGCATTTTTAGTAGAGACGGGGTTTCACTATGTTAGCAAGGATGGTCTTGATCTCCTGACCTCGTGATCCACCTGCCTCGGCCTCCCAAAGTGCTGGGATTACAGGCGTGAGCCACCGTGACCGGCGATAGTTTGTTTTTTAAATTGAAATGGATTCTCTACTTACCACCAGTTTTATTACCACATTTTCATTTTTGAGTGTTTCATTTTAATTAGCTTCTTATTGGGTTGGATCATTTTTTTGAATCACTTTTGTTTTATGTTTAAAATGAGGATCATTTACATGATCATTTACATGATGTCATATTTGTAAAATAAAGTAAAAATCCCACTTAATTTGGCCTTTTGATGATTTTTCATTGGAAGGCTAGGCATAGCATTGAGTTGTACTTCAAAACACTGTATATGTACTTTTGTGAAAACACTACCGTATTTTCTAGTACAAAAAAAACCCAAAGATTAAAAATTCCTTTTGTAATTTTGAGAAATATCAAACTTAATAGCAAAAAAGCAAAGTATAATACTGCTACATGACATTATTTTTTGCTTTTCTCCTGCTTTCTAAATAACTACTTTGTGTGATAAACCCAAATGTAAAGGGCAATTATAAAAAACAGATACCTACATGTACTATTATACTAATGCTTTATTGGGAATATTTTATTGGCAGAAGATACCAATCGCACTTGGAGCCACAGTTAGCAGGATAGTATATGGCTGTTGGTTTATACCATGTACATATTTGAAATCTTAATTCCTTATTATTGAATGCTATCATTACCATTCTGGTAAGTCCTAAAATTGGTCTCTTTTTCAATAGATATGAAATGACTTTTAAAGTACCCGTTATGTAATTTGCAACATCATATAACCATTCTGAGTTTTTGCCCCTAAATCTCTCTTAAGGAGACTTACAGTAACCTCTTTGAGTGTGAATAGGGGTACAAATGGTCATTCTTCATGCCTCCTCTACCTCTGGAATGACCTGAACCTCTGTCTCTGACCAACTGGAACAACTTGAGATTCATTGCTAGACTGGCTTCATAAAACAGAGATAAGATCATTCACTTCCTTCTTGTTATTAGAAGTAAAGAAAGTGTATGCTGTGGCTATATTTTAGAACTGTGAGTAATAGGTCCAATTAGATGAATACAACCCATTGAGGAGTTAGTAATAATTTATGACAGATTTTGCATTTTCATCTCTAGCCCTCTGAAAGCTATATCTGTAGCAATCAGAATAGGAACTTTCCCATGTTTGAATTAATTTTGAAATCAGGCATATTCCTGTTGACTCTTGTCACCATAAATACTCATGACAGGTCACCTGTCTCTTCTCATTTTGCTGATGAGCTCATCACATCTTCTTTTGCTTTCAATAAAAACTGGTTTTATTTTCCTCACTTAAGATCTTTTTCATTAGACAAATAAGTTTTTCAGCCTTTCTTGTCATTATATGCATACACAATCTCAAGAATGTTGTTTTTTCTTTAGTTGTAGTGCACTATTGTTTATATGGTATATTGAATATAGTTTTTCAGGAAATCTTCAGCAAGCTTAGGTATTTTAGCCAAGTTACACTTTAGGGTGTGCCCATAAATGTCTTACATGATACATAATCTTATGCAGGTAAAAACCCGTATCAAATATTCCATACGCTTCATCAGGGGCAAAGTAATGTGTTCTTCTTAGATTGATCTTCTCACACACTAAATCAGTCTCCCAGGTGTTGCAATACATATTATCATCTCTCCCTCCAAATAACATTTGTGGTCTCTTGCAAGCACTACTATAGATGCAAGTAGATGACAAGCAATATGCTTTACAGTATTCAGCATCTGCTTACTATACCTATTGACCAGTTCCTGAATTGGCACCAGCACCAAGCAGATAGAGCCATCCTCCCTCTTAGGAAGGCTGATAACTAACGTGGATGATGGCAGATAGTAAGTAAGATGTTCTCCCAGATTCAGACTGAGCTACTCCAATCCTATCCCACCACTTGGAGCAACTAGCTACTCTTAAGCTTGAATGGCAGTGGGTTCAGGAAAGTTCTGTTTTGCAGTTACATCCATGATATGTACAGAGTCGTTTTCTTCATGCAGAATCAGAGCTGGCTTCAGACAGTTATGTCCTCTCAGTGTAACTTTCTTGCTTCTGTTTGCTTCTACCTCTTGTGCTGTGTCTACCCAAATCAGTGTGCTCTTGATAAAAAAACAAACAAACAAAAAATGCTTCTCAAATTTGACATTTCATGAAGATTCCACTTCTTTTTAATTAGTTTCTCCCCAGAGTTCCCAAACTTATTTCCAGAGAGAAACCCTTCCTGACTTCCTTTTAATCAAGGTACATCAAAACCCACTTCCTGCCTTCCTTTTAATCAAGGTACATCAAAACCTATATCCTGGCCAAAATCTGTTATTCAAGTAAGTAAACATGACACCAGTGGTGTGGGTGTTATGGAAAAGCTGAAGAGAATCAAATGTGATGAGTCCGTGTAAGTGCTTCAGTAGCAGTCAAGCCTTGAGAGGGTGGTGACGGCTGAAGAACAGCAAGGACAGGAACCACAACTACATGTTTAGAAACCAGGAGATATAAATAAAGTTTATTTTATTCTTTAAAAAAGAGTTTATATTTACCTTTGTCTTTAAACCCTTGCATACTTGAAGGAGCCTGTCTGTTGCCTTAAAAGATAAAGGACTGGCCAGGTGTAGTGACTCACGTCTATAATCCTAGCACTTTGGGAGGCCGAGGTGAGCAGATCATGAGGTCGGGAGATCGAGACCATCCTGGCCAACACGGTGAAACTCCGTCTCTACTAAAAATACAAAAGTTAGCTGGGCATGGTGGCACATGCCTGTAGTCCTAGCTACTCAAGAAGTTGAGGCAGGAGAATTGCTTGAACCTGGGAAGCGGAGGTTGCAGTGAGCCAAGATCGCGCCACTGCACTCCAGCCTGGCAACAAAGCGAGACTCTGCCTAAAAAAAAAAAAGATAAAAGATAAAGAACTGCTTGCCTGTTTTTTATCGTTATTATTATTAAATTAAAATTTTAACCTGGATTTTTTGGTGGCTGATAAATAGTATAATGGGGTGTGTGTATGTGTGTGTGACTCATTTATAGTGGGGTCACGTAGAAATATAGATCTTAGAGAACCAAAAATAGCTCATCAGTAGTTTATCCTTCATTACCCCATCTTCTCAACCTCTTCCAGGGACTCCTTCATCTAATTATCTAGGAACTATAGCTCATTAAACCTGTGAACTTGTTTTACAAAAAAATCAATAGAGTGTTTTGTAAACTCACAAATATTTGAGTTGCTTTGTGTATATATTTTTAATAGCAACAAGGCTGTTCTTCATAGGCAAAGTGAAGTGAAGGAGCGAGTTAATGAATTTAATTATTATAGATGGCCAGTCTGAACAGTTCAAGCAAACATTATCTCTTCCTCAGTAGAAAATTTTTCTGCTTGAATTACTCTGATAATTGCCTCAGGTCTCCACTTTACCTGAGTAGGCGGTCTTCAGCTGTCTCTATATATTCATAGATAAATTAGACTTGACTGAAAGAATTAAGCCCTCTCAGGAATTTTATGGGAAATCTGGAGGATTCAAAGGGTTAGGCAGAGCCTTATAACTGGGCCACTAAAGAACAAAGTGACAGCATTTTTGTAGTTTCAATTAAGGTGTATGTTCTCATGTCGGAGGTTAAGTTTGTTGTTTTGTTCTGAATCTTAAAAATGTATATTTTGTAATTGAAAATATAAACAAGAATATCTTTTAGCAGGGAACACAATATTCTGCCTATTCAATATTCAGATATTTTGATATCTGACAAAATAAAAATGAGTTCAAGTCAAAAATAGTGGCGCGTTGCCCTTTCCTGTCACCTGAACCCAGTAACATGACACTGTGTATGTATGACCTTGGATATCATTTGACAATGAGAAACACAACAGGGACTTTAGCAGGAATCCTTCAGAGTCAGCAATAAGAATGTTGTGCTACATGCACACGTATGTTTACTGAGGCACTATTCACAATAGCAAAGACTTGGAACCAACCCAAATGTCCATCAGTGATAGACTGGATTAAGAAAATGTGGCACATATACACCATGGAATACTATGCAGCCACAAAAAAGGATGACTTCACGTCCTTTGTGGAGATATGGATGAAATTGGAAACCATCATTCTGAGCAAACTATCACAAGGACAGAAAACCATCACTGCATGTTCTCACTCATAGATGGGAATTGAACAATGAGAACACTTGGACACAGGGTGGGGAACATCACACACTGGGGCCTGTTGTGGGGTGGGGGGAGGGGGGAAGGATGGCATTAGGAGATATACCTAATATAAATGAGCAGTTAATGGGTACAGCACACCAACATGGCACATGTATACATATGTAACAAACCTGAACGTTGTGCATATGTACCCTAGAACTTAAAGTATAATAATAATAATAAAAGAATATTGTGCTAAATATCTGTTACCATGGGTTTTAGTTATTGTTTTTGGAGAAATGCATTTGGTATAACTCAATTGCCTTTAGAAAAAGTAGTGATATTTGAGGTATAGGCTAATGGCTGATAAATGAATGATTCTAAAGTAAGAAAGAAAATTACAGCAATAAAATGTGATTTTTATAATCTAAACTCTATTTTTGTTCTTCTGTGTAGTCTTCTTGAGAATGAACTTGAATCATTGTCTGTAGTGTGGAATTACTTGTGAACTGGAGCAGAATATAGTTGCGTGTGTGCCATTGCATATCTGCTTATTTTAACTTAGGGTTTAATTCTATAGTTCTTTTTAGCAATCTTAATTAGAATACCATAATCCTGAGTCAAACCAATCAATATGAAATCTATTTTACCCGTGATAAACAAATGACTAGCTGGTATTAATGTCAGCAGCTGTTGTGCCTGAGAAGTGAAAGAAGGCTATATTTGCTAGTGATTTTCTTACCATGAAAATTGCTTATGTCATGCATTTCAGAGACTCAATTTAAGCAAAAATTTCCCAGTGAAGAGTATAACAAATAAGCAGAAATAGAATTTAGAATTTGAGCTCAGACAACTCAAGATGGTACAGTATAAAATCAACTTGGTAGGAAAAAGAAGGTGAGAAAAAAAGGATGCTTTCACATATTTTCACCTGCCTGAAAAAAGAAAAAAAAAATGTTGAGGGAAAAGATTCTCCTTGCCTTACGATGAAATTTGCACTAATGGTACAAAATCTTTGAGAACTTTGAATAACTCAGAATGCCCTAAGATTGATAGCAATTCCTTAAAATATTACAGGTTCAGAAGCATTTTAACCTTAACATCCCATTTCTGGAAAGCCTTGCTCTTTTGATTGTTCAGTGTCTTTAAGATACCTTTCATTGTTACACATAAAAATATTCTATGGTGATTTTGACTGCATAGGAAACGTCTAATGTTTCAGTGAATAGATTTTGTCTCCTATTTGGGAGCTCTCAAAAATAATGTGTGTGTGCTTTTCATTGATTTATTTACTTGTTCTAGCATTGTGCTAGGCACTGAAGAATCAAAAATGTTATTTCCTTGAAGAATCAAGGTCTAATATCAGTGATAGATGGGTATATACATATTGAAAGTCAAACAAGTAAATGCTAATAGAGATTTAGACCATGTTAAAGGAGAACAAATTATTTATTACTTGTCTTCATTTTTTAAAAATAATATTTTTCAGCCTTAACCTACCTTCAGGCAGTGTTACATGTTGTACATCCTTGATCCCATTTAGTCCCCACAAGACTCTTATGAGACGGATGTCACTGATATCCTCATACTACAGATAAGAAAAATGAAGTTAAAAATGGCTGCATTTCTGAGCCAAGGCCAAGCATGCATCCAGTGACTGCCCAAACCTGGATTTACCTCCAGATCTGTTGCATTCTTAATAATTAGCTTAAATTTCTTCCATGTGCAGTAATTGTATTATATGACATACCAGTATCAGTGAATGTTCAGTTAAAAACATCCTTTATGGCCAAGTGCGGTGGCTCACGCCTGTACAAATCCCAGTACTTTGGGAGGCTGAGGCCAGCAGATCATGAGGTCAGGAGATCAACACAATCCTGGCCAACATGGTGAAACCCTGTCTCTACTAAAATACAAAAAAATTAGCCGGTCGTGGTGGTGCACGCCTGTAGTACTATCTACTCAGGAGGCTGAGGCAGGGGAATCACTTGAACCCGGGAGGCAAAGGTTGCAGTGGGCTGAGATCACGCCACTGCACTCCAACCTGGCGACAGAGTGAGACTCTGTATCAAAGCAAAACAAAACAAAACAAAACAAAACAAAACAAAACAAAATCCTTTATAATTCTTATCTAAATTTATTTTTCATTCTCTATTTGTATCATCTACTTTTTTACATTTTAGTAACATTCTACCACACAATAGAATTGAGAAGTACTTATTGACAAGATTTTAAAAATAAATATCAAATATTTACAGAATAAGTACAGTATAATGCATCCTGGATATTTAAAGTCAAGTTCTTGCAATCTGAATGTTTATACACTCAATGGATCAGAAATATCTTTTATTACATTCTTCATGGTACTCTAATTTAAACTAAATAACTAGTTTAGTTCAAATCACGTTGTACTTTCTAAATTTAAGTGTGATTGTTTTAAAACCACAAAAGCTAACAAGTGATCTACAGTAACAGATTTTCTTGTCCAAAACTTGTGTGCGTTTTTATTATAAAGCCTTAAAATCCTACACATATATTAATATCCTTTCTTAGATGAATCTAAAAGAAGTGTTGCAAAAACATTTGATAATTTTATTCAAAATGGCTGTTTTGATTCTTTGAAGAACACTCTTTATTCCAAACACAAAACAAGGGATAAACTATGAAAATAGATAACTGAAGAGTAATACCAACGCAGTCATTGGCAATGCGGAGTTTATTTCCTGTACAGTGTAAATGTCTGAAAAATGCAGCTGTCTGAATGGAGATCAAAATCTGACTCAATTCTTAAAGACAGGAGCTGATGTAGAGCTCTGCTGAATGTGAAATTAGGTTAAAAAGTTAAGCCCAATTTTTCTTTTAAAACATCAAAATCAGTTTCTACCTGTAACTATAGTCTAAATAATAAGCTGTAAGCTTAAATAAGTTAGTAACTAAACCAAATTATCTGTTGGTTTTAGGTTGTTTTCAAGATTACTGTTTCTAATAACTTCATGGTACAAGAGTGCCAAAATCCCATTATAACTTCAGTTCAGGGCTGTGTGTCACCAATCATACTACTACTGGATGATTCTGGAGAGGAGACACTACAAAGAGAGAGAAAAATAAAACAAAGTCTTTGCACACAAATAAATTTCAACCTGCAAACTCAAATTCCAAATAAGAAGTCATCTGACTATAAGAAAGATAGCCAAAATATATTTAGAATATAAATTCTATGTAGAAGAAATTGTTGTAAAATTTTATATGTGTTTATTCTAAATTTAAGAAATAAGAATAGATTAAAAGTAGATAGAAAAACTACTTTAAAACTTGAGAATAAAAATCTAGTTATTGAAATTTGAAAAATGCAATAATATTGCATTTGACAAGATACAGTTGCAGAAAGAATGAATGAATTGGAGGTTAGCACTCAGGAATAATCCACAATACTGCACTGAGAGAAGAAGAAATAATAAATATACAAGAGCAACTACTGAAGATTGTACAACAGATTGAGGAACTCTGATATTTACACAAAACAAGTATCAGAAAAAGAGAATTGAGACAATGGCAAAAATATAGTCTTTGAAAATATAACACAAAAGGATTTAAAAGTGATATTTTGAAATCAATGCATAGCCCCTTAAACAACTTATTTTAAAGTCAGTATTTGTTATTTTGGTTTGTTAATTTTTTTTTTTCAATTTTATAGGCATGTTTACATTTGTCCTTGAACTATAGGGGTATGAATTAGAAATGCATTTATTCATATTTCTCTAATTTTCAATTGCTTACTATAATTCTTATTGTTAAAACATCAGAAAACATTCTTATTCTTTTATTAAAAATGTCATAGTTTATTTAGCTCATCTGATATAACTGTATAAAATGAAAATGTAATACCCTTGGGGAAACATATAATAAAATTAAAAGGCGAGATCTCAAAGTGAATCAGTATAAAAGTCAACAAGCTGAACATAACGCTCTTGTGTTTGCTGGAATGCAGCTGAATGCAATGTTGATGTAAGAAACAGAAAATTGTGAGAGGTGATGCAAGAAACAGAAAATTGTGAGAGGTCTTTAGAAAACAAAATGGAAAGCGTGAAGTATAACCAATGACAATGTCTACATAGCCAAATATTTTCTAAACAAAAATAATAATTTAATAATTTATCAGAAGTTCATATGGAATACTTGTTTATCAAAGTAAACATTTATTTTAAAAGTAATTCTTAGCATTTTGTGTTAGATTGTGGTTCAATTGTATTTTTCCAGAAAATTGACTAATTTTAGTCAAATTTAGCACGTAGGTAAAGATGTTCTTTAACTTAAAGATGAAGCTTAAAAATTAAGGTTGTGGGATGGAGGACATAGTCATGTTCTTGTTTCTTTCAAATGAAAACTTGCTTTATCAAAACTAATTTCTATTCAGATTCTTAAGGCTTTAATGTAAGGTTTTATTCTTAAGATTTTAATACATAATATATATGTATTTAAGGTAAATGATAATAGGTATTAAGGTGTAATTAGCAAATATGTGAGTCTTTGGTTATTGATATATACAAGTTTATATTTAAAATCTTATTAATAAATATATAAAGAATATAAAGCATTCAGCTCCTTGCCTTGTCCACAGAAAACACACAATATATATTATTTGAATAAATGAGTTAAATTTTGTTATTTGTAAGTGGTGGTTTCTTTTAGTTTCTGATTCTTTGTTATTTCATTATGCTGAAACATTCTATTAAATTTAAAAATATATAAGATGGTAGTCTTTTCCTTCACAGATTTTCCAAAATTTAACAAATAATGTAAAGTATAGCCTACAAATGAGACAGTGTTGAAAAATAAGGAAGAAAAAAACGTGGAAGATAAGAGAGTAGTATGCAGTCTGGGTAATATACCCAGATCATAGGACTAAGCTTTGTTTATTACTGTTTATTGTAACACTATGCACTTGGAAATCAGGATGGATTATCTTATAGTAGAAGCAATTTTAAGATGAGCTTTTAAAACTGTTCTTTAAAGTACTTTTGTAAAGGAGATGCATTATATTGACAGTGTTAAGAGTCAGCTGACTTTTAGGATATAGCAATCCCTTTTTTAAAAAAGGAATTCACAGGCCGGGCTCCGTGGCTCACGCCTGTAATTCCAGCACTTTGGGAGGCCGAGGTGCGCGGATCACGAGGTCAGGAGATCAAGACCATCCTGGCTAACACTGTGAAATCCTGTCTCTACTAAAAATACAAAAAATTATCCTGGCGTGGTGACGGGCGCGGTGGCAGGCGCCTGTAGTCCCAGCTACTCCGGAGGCTGAGGCAGGAGAATGTTGTGAACCTGGGAGGCAGAGCTTGCAGTGAACTGAGACAACAACAACAAAACATGCCATGATGTCTGAGAAGGAAAAGCGTTATTTCATTTTTTATAGATTTAAAAAAAAAATCCAAATGGAGCAATGTCAGTATCAAGTTACATCAGAGTAATTAACAAAGCCTGTAGTTAAGCTATTTTTAACTTAAATAATAACCTTCACAATACAAGTCTAATACTCATAATCATATTTCTATCATTTATATTTTTAAAGCGATCTTATTAAACCTAATCTCCAAAAGTACGTTATATAAAGTTATTTTCTAAATCCCAAACACCTATATAAGAATACTCTGAATTAACAGATTTAAAAATTATGTTTCAGCCCAACACAGTGTCTCACACCTGTAATTCCGGCGCTTTGGGAGGCTGGACTGGAGGATCACTTGAGGCCAGGGGTTTGAGACCAGCCTGGGCAACATAGTCAGACCCCATCTCTACTAAACAAACGAATAAATAAATAGTTGGGTCTGGTGACACATGCCTGTAGTCCCACCTACTCGGGAGACTGAGGCAAGAGAATCACTTAAGCCCAGCATTTTAAGGCTGCAGTGAGCTATGACCGCACCACTGCACTCCAGCCTGGGTGGCAGACATAGGACTTGTCTCAAAAAAAAATATGTTTAAAGATATGTATTAAATTGATATGTAAACATATTTGAGTAAAATATGATTTAGAAAACATGATTTTATTTCCTCCTCTACTATACTATAGATTTTTGAAAGAGCTTATCATTAACATCTAATTTTTAAATCAAATGCACAGTGAAGTAAGTAATTTGGTCAGTCAGAGATTATTTGTGGGAAAGTTTTATAGAAGAGGTTTGCATAATTTTAAAATTTAGTGCAGAATTCTCCTGGCATGGTTAACTCTTGATACCTCACTCCCATATCTGAGTTCAAGGAGATACATTTGTTCAGCAATTATGTATTAGCTCTTTGGATCCCTCCTATACCTCTGAAGGCTCAGGATCCTGATAGGCAAGTAGTACCCTCCTTAAGGTTTCATCAACCCTTTAAGCTTTGCCCACCTCCATCTATGCAGGTCTTAGCCATGCCCATCAGCTTTCCTCTGACTCCTAGCATCAAGTCCAGTTGTAATCTGCCAGAATCTCCAATTTTGTGCTAGTCTGTTCATTTTAGACACATAGATAGTAAAATAAATGAGAAATGGTTCTTAACTTTGGTTTGCTTACATTTTACAAAGGAGACACACGGTCTCCTAGGGTTCTCAGACAAATAGAACCAACAGGAGGTGTGAGTGTGTGTGTGTGTGTGTGTGTGTGTGTGTGTAATCAAATATATAGAGACAGAGGAAGTGATGGACAGAAAAAGAGAGGGAGGGTTATTATAATAGTTTAGTTTCAGGCCGAGTCCAAAGGTCTGAGGACCAGGAGAGGTGATGGCGTAGTTTCCATCTGAAGGGCGGCAGACTGGAGACCCTGGAAAAGCTGATGTTTCTGTTCAAGTCCAAAGGCAGGAAAAAGTCACTGTCCCAGGACAATGACATTGGTTAAGAAAGAATCCTTACTTGAGGAAGAGTCAGTCTTCTTGTTCCATTCAGGCTTTCAACTGATACTATGAGGCCCACCTACATTAGGAAAGGTAATCTGCTTTATTTACTACACATTTAAAAGTTAATGTCACACCAAAGCACCCAGAGTGATGTTTGACCAAATACCTGGGAACTCTGTGATCCAGTCAATTTGACACAGCAAACTAACCATCACAATGTATAAACAAATAATTGTCCTAACCACCATTTCTGTATTTGTTGGATTTAGCTGCTTTTCCTCCATAAGATTCTGCCTTATTGTTCTTAGATGTCTAATGGTTCCTCATCAAGGAACCCTATTAAAAACTGATTTAAAAATTTTTCAGCTGTTGTTGTTCTGTAATAAAATAAGTAGTTGTGGAGATTAGATGATGTCTAACTACTACAAAAGTAACAATGAACAAAATCAATAATTAAGGTTATGTACATTCTTTAATTGTGAAGTATATTAGCAAGTTAGTTTGAAGAATAACTTTATGCATTAATTCCACATTTATAGATACAGACCATCATTTAAAATATAAGAGAAGTTGTCATCAAATTTACTTGCAAACTTCAGAAATGTTTTCATTTTCAATTGGACATTAAATTTTAAACATTTAATAGCAAGCAATTAAATCTAACAATAAGCAAGTAAAGAGATTTTAATTAATGTATGATTTAATAAAATTTTCCTTCTGCGAATATTAGTGGATATTTACATACAGACATACATATTAATACTCTTTTAGGTAAAGAATTAAAAGTTCAACTTTGATTAAATAATGCAATTACATTATTAGCTTTAGATTATTTTCTTCATGAAGATTTGTATAACAAATGGTTTCAAACAGGTTCCCTGGTAATATTTGCTCCAGGAAAGTATTAAATATCATTTTTTCCATGACTCTGAAAAATATATTGCTTAAACATATTGTAATTTGAAGGAAGCCCAAGGTCAGAGAGAGGTTATGAAAAAACAAGAGTGGTAAAAACTGCTACAATTCAATTACATGGTGTTTGCTATGAGCAAGTTATCTTCTGTTTTCTATACCT
This sequence comes from Rhinopithecus bieti, assembly GCF_001698545.2. Taxonomy (NCBI): domain Eukaryota; kingdom Metazoa; phylum Chordata; class Mammalia; order Primates; family Cercopithecidae; genus Rhinopithecus; species Rhinopithecus bieti. Next base: position 1,057,358 of record NW_016813124.1, read on the forward strand.
ACTATCTTATTTAATATCATTCTATGGCATTTACACTATCATTCCCATTTTCAGATGAGGAAACAAATATCAGATGTCAAGTAGTTTGTTTAAGGTACAGAGTCATGAGGTGGCAGAGACAGAATTTCTATCTCATTCTAGATAAATGATTTGCACTAAGCCAGAGAAAAACTCCCTTTAATAAAGCTATTATAAACTCCTAAATGGTGGCTTAAATGGCAAACTCAATAACAAATAATCTGATATAAATTTTTATAAATAAACAAATCAGGTATAAAGTTGGGTTTTGCAAATTAAGTATTTAGAAATGAGATGTGATTATAAATTAATGAAAATAACTCTCATATATAGATTATGAAGGCATTTTCAAAGTAGTTTGTTCCAAAAGTATTTTGAACAATACCAGTATTTTCAATGTAGGTATTATGCCATTGTGGCCCAGAGTAATCAATTGCTAATATCCACTAAACATGTTATTGTTTACGCATAGCTTTATGAGAAGAAGAAATTTGGATGAGAACATCTAGCAGTTTATATAACAGCCCATTTAATCTTCGTCACAATCTTTTGATATAGAAGAGTTAGTGGTGATGACTGGTCCTGAGTTATGTGACTAGCAAACAGAAGACTCAGAACGTTGGTCCCAGAGCCTGTACTCTTTCCATGCACTATGCTGCCTTGGTATTTGTTACAGAACTGGTAAAGTTGCAATGTTTGTTCCCTCCAAATCTCATGTTGAAATGTAATTCCTAGTGTTGGAGACAGAGCTGGTGGGAGGTGTTTAGATTGTGGGAGTGGATCACTCGCGGCTTGGTGCCATCCTTGTGATAGTGAGTTCATTCTTGCTCTGAGTTCTCAGGAAATCTAGTGGTTTAAAAAGTGTTGCACCTCCCCCACCTTTGTCTTGTTTCCACTTGCCATGTGATGCACCAGCTCCCCCTTCGCCTTCCGCCATCATTCTGAGCTTCCTGGGGCCTCACCAGAATCAGATGCTGGCACCACACTTCTTGTACACCCTGCAGAACTGTGAGCCAATTAAACCTCTTTTCTTTGTAAATTACCCAGTTTTCAGGTTTTATAGAAACATAAAAACAGCCTAACACAATAACTCTGAAGAGTAACCAACAGTCTCAAAGTTTGAATTAATATTCTGTTTGTTAATGAATGCTAAAGTTAAGATACTAAAGTTAAGATCCTATATGTAAGCTCTGGGAATCAGAATGAAATGACATTATTAGAATGACTCAGTGGGTTAGTTAGGATGAGAAATTAATGAACGACCTCTTGCTGGTGCTCAAGTGACCCAAATAATATTTTAATTCAAATTTATTTTCTTGATATTTATTATGTTTTCTATGAGGAATTAGACAAAATTTTACGCAGTTAACTGTCTTTTGTCTTGAAAAAGAACAAGATTATTGAATAATATTGTGGAATCTTATGACCACATATTATCAGGAGTTCAGGTGAGCTGGGAGAGACAGAGCTGGGCTCGCAGGTGGCAGAGTAGCCAATTAAAGCCACAAGCCAAAAGGAAAGATTTAGCCTTTAATCATTTACTTTAATGAAGTGCAAAAGAGTACAAAAGGGAAGAAAATGTCAATTCCTTGCTGTTCCTTTTTTTCCCTCGTGGAATGGTGCACAGTCCAGGGACAGGTAGACAAGCAGAGACACAGGGATCATCTCTCTGTTGAGGGAGCCCCCAAACAAAAGGCTCAGGCAGTTTATGGATGGTGAGATGGAGAGGAGGGTGGAGGGGAAGGGCTAGGAGTGGAAAGTACAGGGCACTGAGTCAGACTGGGGAAAAGTGTCTTCAAGGTTTCTCCTTTGTTCTTCACTCCTATAAGACACCTGAAGAGAAGCTCTGCCCAATGCCTCAGAGAGGCCTAGAAAAGGAGGCACCTGGACTGAGAAGGCTGATGTGTAAACAGTAAGACCAGCTAGGTGGGCCTGAGTCCTGGACTGCAATTTCCTTCAGAATCTGCAATGCTCTGTCTGTGCACCAAATCTGATGCAAGGTGGGCAGTTATCTCCCTGATGGCTGCCCAGTAAAGCTTTTGTAATTGCTTATGGTCAGGCCTAAAACATCACACATAGTTTTTTGTGTTTTTGTTTGTTTTTTTTAGATGAAGTTAATTTCATGGAAGTATCTGACAAAGGCTTTAATATAAGTATGTGTCAGGTAATTAAATAAAAATGAAAAACAGCTTTTATTAGAAGACAAAATAATAAATTAGCACAAGTGAATATAAAAAACTAATACAAGTGTTAGATGTAAAGGAGATCATTGTAGAAAACTTAAAATCCCGAAGATAGAAAATATCTTCTCAGGAATCACTTTAAAATGATGAGATCATTTGAAAGATAGAACTGAGAAACATATAAAATGTGTCACAGGAAGAGAGAGATTTTTAAAATATGAAAGTAGAGTTAAGATATATGCTAGATAAGCTAGGAAGCTTCAACTATATATAATTGGAATTTTAGAATAATAGAAAAAACTGAGATAAAAATTTGCTAATAATTCCTATAATTGATGAAAGATAATATAGATTGAATTTTAACCAGGAGCTTGACTTCTCACTTATGATTTCAAATATAAAGTTAGTCAAACCATGCCTATCACATGGTTATCTGGTAAATGTAGTATTATTCCTCCTCAGTCACGACAAACATTCCCAGTAAATCCTGCTGCACCTTCCATAATGTAATTTACAGGATAAGTTGACTTAAATGTTTCCTTTCTTCTTGGTAAGGAGAGTTGTACTGGTCTCTGATATTAAGAGAATTGTCATTCTAACATTCTTATTCTTTACTTTGAATTTCTTCAAAATGTCCACCAGCTTTAGACTAAAAGAACTCACAAATTTGAAATGTTGTTTTACCCAGTGGGCATTATTAGCTACATTCCAAGAGTATTCTCAGATAAGAGTAAGTATCACTCTTCTTATCACCTTTAAAGCCCTTTTCTCTTTTCAACACTAAATTCCAACTTTGGAATTATTATCAACTGAATTTAATTACATTATTAAGCAAATATATTGAAGTGCCCTTCAGAAAACCATGGAGCTTTCATAATACTTCCTGCACTGAAAATTATGCTTAGGAAAAAAATCAGTATGTACACAAAACACATAGAGAATATAGATATATTGACTATATAAATATATATAGAATGTTTGATTCTGCAATCTTTCATGCCACCTGGGAGAATTTCTATTACAGATTTCCTTCTATGACTTGTGGGTCATTCATATTGGGCCAAAATATAAATGTAGATGTGACTATAAAAGGTAAAACACATACAGAGCAGGACGAGTGTGCCTTTAGAGAGATAAAGGCACTGGAGAAAAAATATCCAGGGCCTTTGTACTGTATTCTCACATCTGTCAAGAGAGGAGAGAAAGGAAGCACATCGTAAGAGGGTCAGAAGGTATGTAGCACAGCCACATGATGATACTATCATGAGGCAAACATGAGAAAAATCTGTTGGCTCTGATAAACATATTAATTTAAGATCACACCAAATTGTTATTGTTTCTGGTTTTGTGTCTTGTTTCATCTCAGTCATTCAGATTACTTTGTCTCCTGGATTATGATAGGGTCTAAGAGACAGGATTCAGTATTCCCGAGTCATAAAATCAGAAGGGTCATGAACAATTAGTTAGAGAGTTAAATTCTGGCCATGAGGTAGGATCATTGAAGGCAGTGTCTTAATACCCACATTCTCTGAATCTTCAGAAAATGAATGTTTCGGAACCTTTTAGGATTTAGAGGGAGGAGATTAATCAATTTTCTAGCAATTGGAGGATGATAAATGATAAATGAGAATTAATTACATTAATAATTTAAGGTGTATAAAAGTGTCATTCATAGCATTGTATTTAACAAGCTGTCTTTATTGTTTTAGTGTAAAATAGTGATAATACTTTTATGGATTTGTTCATTACACAGTCCTCAAACTCTGTTTTCTCCATAAAATCTTAAATACCTCTTCTGTCAGTTCTTCTATGCTGGTAATTTTTCAAGATCCTAACCCTCATATTTTGAAAAGGTCTATTATTGATCCACAAGTTGCCTGTGAAATATATCTTTACACTTGTATTTGAATCACTTTGTAATAATAAAGTTTTAAACCTGGAAAACCCAATATCATTTGAAAAAATATTATAAACAGTAAGAATTTCAGTAATAACTTTAGGTACCAAATTAATAGTTTCATAAGTAGCAAAATTCTATAGAGACAGAAATTTTATATATGTATATATAAAAGTATATATAAATATATTCATTTCTCTCTGTATATATATACACACAGATTATATATATAATAAATATATGTACAAACACAGATGAATAAAACAATTACTATAAAAGCACATTTCTTATTAATTTTATCCGTAGGTATGTTTTCTTTGCTTTTATAGTCATAGCTTTTATTATAATTTCTGATTCACTGTTTTATTTGTGTGTGTGTATGTATACACACATAAAATTTCTGTCTCTGCAGAGTTTTGTGTCTTATGAAACTATTAATTTGGTACCTGAAGATATTACCAGAATTCTTACTGCTTGTAATATTTTATCAATTGACTTTGGGTTTTCCAGGTTTAAAACTTTATCATCAGTTTTTCTCTTCCTTGTCAATTTTTACATCACTAATTTAAATCTCTTTCCTAATTGTGTAAACTAATGGCTATCGGAAATATATATAAAAAATGCTGATACTCTTCATTTGACCTATTTCAGATTTCAGTATGAATGACTTTAGTATAGCCACATCAAAAATGGAACTGCTTGCTACTATGTTAAGATTTTTATAATAACATTTATGAATTACAGTGGTTTGCATTTTTATAACTTAATATTTTAAGGTTTAAGATCAATATTAAACTTACGACAAAATAATTTAAAAGCATTTCTTATTTGTGCTCTGAAACAGTTTATCAATATTTGAATTTTCTGCTTTTTAAAGGGTAAAGTTTCTGCATTTTATGGTAAACCTTTCACCTTCAGGAATTATGTTTTGCTGCTACTTTCTTAAACATGATGCTGCTAAAGTCTTTCATCTCTCTTCCTGGCTCTCTTCTCATTTTCTTTTGTGTAACTTTTGCCTGATCTCAAGTTTTATACCTCTTATATGAATCTGAAATTTTATTATTCCCAGAATTCTTCTGAAAATGATGTTTGTAGATTGTTTTTCCTTCTGGTCACATTTCTATGATTTCTGGGACTTACCTATGTTCACAGGGATTTCTGTTGTTTTCAGTTTTTTTTTTTGGCCAATTTTCTTAAAACTATAAATCATGCTTAATTAATTCATAATTATTCATAATCAGTTTATAATTGCATCTTGAGAATGATATAGATTTTGGATCTGGAAGTGGTAATTTACTGGAATAAATGGTGACTACCTGTGTGCACAAAGGAGATTCTGATAAACAATGGGATTCTATAGTAGACATTGTGGTCACGTCTCTGGGATTCATTCTAGCCCTCAGCCATTGTGTGGCAATTCTGGAGTTTCCATATTTTTTGCCACAGATCTAGTTGGCTGAAACTAGTCAGGATATGGCACTATCCTAGCCATAGTGATTTTCTTTTTTTCCTGAAGAAAAGTATGTGAGCTAGGTGGATACAGTCATAATTTTATTTCTGTTTGGAAATCAGTGGTGGAAAATAAGACTTTGTGGAATTGTACTATGAAGTTTTCATCCACTTCACAGCCACAAAGAGAAGTCAAGCTTAGGATGAAACTGAGAACTTGAAGATAAAATGGAAAAATGTAAAGAAAGTAAGTTTTCCGTGCTCTCATTGAACTGTGGAAACACAACTACGATGGTCCCTTAACGTCTAATTTTTTTCCATCAGTCTTAGCTAGTAACTCATGTTTAAGTCAGTTTATTTTTGGAGAAGGGTATAAATTCAGGGAGCTGTCTGCAAAACCCGTAATTACTCTGATACCAATCATTAGTTTAGGAGTCCCAAGACCAACCTCATATTCCATAATTTGTACAACTCACAGGACTCATTAAAAGCTGTAAAGCTCAGAGTTTCAGTTTATCACAGTGAAAGGATACAGATAAAAATCAGCCAAGGGAATAGATGGATGAAACAGAGTCCAGGAAATTTGGAAGCGTGGGTCATCTAGATTTTCTCACCCATTGGAATCATGTACAGTGCTATTTTTCCCCAACAATGATGTGTGAGAATAAACTTGGAGTGTTGACAGAGAAATTAATCCAAGCTTTAGTGTCCAGAGATTTTATGGGGGCCCCATCACATAGGCACAGTTTACTGCTGTTGTGGTTGAACTCCATCTCCAGTCCCTCCAGAGGTTCATCTGTTACAATGGCCTACATTCCCCTGCACTTAATTGTGTTTTAAATTATTTGATATAGCTAAATTCCACTCCAAATCACATCAATACACAAGCTGGGGTAACCCAATGCACTCAGACAAACAAAGACAGTCCTTTCAGATGTGACATTCCAAGGGCTTAAATATTACTGACCAGGACCCAAGGACAAAGGGTAGACATCTCTTTAGGCAAAGTTAAATTCTTTACTACATGTTGGGCAGTGCTGTGGTTCTAGTTCTTCAAACTAAGAAGCTAGGGAAGAGGCTGATAAGATGTTTTTGTCAGATTTGACTCTTATTGTAGGTAGTTCCATTTAGAATAAAAACATTGAGTTCTGAAATTAAAAAACAAACAAACATTCAAAGAAAAGAGACAGATTCTGTTTGCTTGTTTGGTTGTTTGTTTTTGACAGAGTCTTGCTCTGTTGCCAGGCTGGAGTGCAGTGGTGCAGTCTCGGCTCACTGCAAGCTCCGCCTCCCAGTTCAAGTGATTCTCCTGCCTCAGCCTCCCAAGTAGGTGGGACTACAGGTGTGCACCACCACACCCAGTTACTTTTTGTATTTTTAGTACATGGTTTCACCATCTTGGCCAGGATGGTCTTGATCTCTTGACCTCGTGATATGCCTGCTTTGGCCTCCCAAAGTGTTAGGATTACAGACATGAGCCACCACACCCGACCAGTTTGATTTTTTTAATTACCAAAATAATTTCTACATGTATGTTTCTCACAGGTTTTTAAAACGTCTACAAATCCCTATATATTTCTTCATAGTAGAGTAATGTCTTGGTAGTGCATTAATTTGTTCTTATGGCATCAGCTATTGTCTCTACAACCTCAGAATAAGGTTAGAATATTGGTTGGTACAATGCAGACATTATATAGTTGATATTATTAAAGTTTCCTGAAATAAGTGAAATTACCAAAAACTTACACAACAGACATGACAAACATAACCCAATACAAAGGTATGTTTAATCCTCTTGCACAGTTTACCTAATACTTATTTTAAAAATAGTAGTTCCTTTTTAAATAAGGACATTATTTCATTTCTAACAATGAAAGCCTAACAATGAAAGCATGTCTAAGAAATCAAAAAATAAATCACACAGAGTATGTAAGCAATATGTTCTAGAGAGTGGTAGTGAATCCTTGATGTGAAGACGCTGACATGAGAGTGGTGGAAGAATACAGTTACAGACTTTGGTTGTTCATTCTTGTTATTTTCTTGGAAAAATTAATTTTGGTGGCATTCATATGCAATGAATATCCAGGAATTCCCGTGCTATATACTCTGACTAAGTGTGTCTACTTTGAATTCTGTAATGGATTCCTAGAGATAAGGAAGGAACCAGCATTGCTAAGGGAAAATAACATATAAGGCACCTCTATGAGATGTCCATATGACAAACAAAAAGTAAAATTCTGACTTTAGGGATGCTTATTTGCTCTTATCTCTGACTCCTTTGTCCTTTGTCAGTATTTTAAAAAAGTACTCTTCAGTCTCCCTGTTCAACTATCAGATTTTTAAGAATATGGAAACAGAAATTCAGGTAAATAAGTTATTTAATCCAATGACAGACCTTTCACAGCAGTGTACCAGTGAAGGTTTGGGGGTCTTTCAACAATGTAATTGTTAAACCCAAAATTAGATTAAATATTCAGTTGTTAATCAGCAGTCTCGACTTCATTGCTGTTAGACTTTCTGTGCCTTACGTGTTTGTATTGCCTAATTTGATGTGCTTGTGGATAGATCCATATAGGTGCTTGAAAAAAATCCAATCCCTGAGATAATTGGGTATTTTTAAAATAAAATGCACCCTTGCAATTTTATGTAGAGTGATCTTTTTTAATTATACATAAACCATGGTTTCCAACAAGAGTCTTTCGGACATGGAATAGGGACTTTTCTGTTTTTCTACTCCTTCCATCAGAATATTCTCAAATTGCAGATACCACATCACAATTCTGTTGCTAAAGTTTCTTTTTCCAACGTCTGTTGTAGTAATGTTCATAGTGAAGTTTAAAAGAATCCTTGTTGGAAAAATGCCCTGCCTTCTTTGCCTGGTGACATATTCTGAGCTTTTACAGGCACACGTATCACTCGCTTTATCTGTACAGTTAGTACTATTTGTTCTTTTAGTATCGAGGCTACTACAATGAGCAGAAACCATCCTTTTCAGATAACAGTACTAAAAAATAGTTAAAATAAATTTAAAAATGTTTCCTTAAAATGGCATAATGCTTCCAAACATAGATTTCAAAGTACAGGAGATATTTTGGGGAACATCCTTTGAGGAATAAACAACTGTATGTTTCAAATTTGTAACCATTAAATTTAATAATATCTAGTACTCAAAACTCTAGATGGTGATACACTTTATCAGTAATAATTAGCGTGGGCGTGCTTATTAGATTAAAATGGCAATACAATGTCCTACTTAAAAATTTTAAAAAAAGATGAAGCTAATAGCTCACCATCTCACTGGGTATGCAAAATAGCAAACAAATGGCATTGTGCTGCTTTTGTTATTCCTTGATCTGGATCTTTGTAAATCTGTCTCTGAAAGAAAAATGTGATGAAATATTTTCTAGATTGACCGTTAATTTTTATAGCAAGAGTGACAAATATTCAGATTAATTCTAACACCTTCAGAAAATTAATTTGATATGTGGCATTCACAAAAAATTTGTTATTCAAAAATGTTTATGTAACATATATTAGTGATCATTTAGCACATACAGAGTATTCTGCTTGATGCTATGAAGATAAAAGTGAGCCAGACATAGGTCTTCCCTTGAGCCAGTTAGTAACCATGAAGAAAGATGAAGCATACACAGCAAACTATAATATAGTGAGAAATAAAATAGTGTTATGAAAGAAATGTAAATAAATTAAACTTCAGGAGAGAAAGATTTCGTTTCCTTCCAGCTTGAGGGATCATTTGGAAGTCCTTTTAGCCAGGGCTTGAGAGAAAAGATGTAGGGAACAACGGATATAATTGATACTCCACGTAGAAGAAATAAAGTGATCAAAAGTCCAGAGATGCAAACACTTTTTTTTTTTCATGGCCCTTTATGGTAGGATATAAAGATGCAAACACATGGGATGTGTTTGTGAGACGTGAAAGATTATTTCCCTGGACTGCAAGGGACATCAAGGAGGAAAATTGGAGATAATATTTAAAAGATTCTTGGTTCAAGACACTCATTTAAGATGATGACTTACAGTCTTAATTTTCTGCTGCTATGATAGAATACCACAGACCAGGTAATTTATTAAAAAAAAAAAAAAAAAAAAAAAAGGAGAAGAAGAAGTTTATTTGGCTCACAGTTCTGGCAGCTGGGAAGTCCAAGAACATGGCACCAATATCTGGAAAGGGTCATCCATGGCAGAAGGCATCACATGGTGAGCAATCTCAAGAGACAGAGAGAAGGTAGGGGCAACATTTATTCTCTTATTAGGAGTCCACTCCTTACTAACCCACTTCTGCAATAATGGCATTAATTCATTCATGAGGGTGGAGCCCTCGTGACCTAATGACTTCTCAAAAGTCTTACCTCTTAATACTATTACAATGGCAATTAAAGTTCAGCATGAGTTTGTGGAGACATTCAAATCTTGGCACTCACTATGGAATTTTAACCTGTCTAGGAGCGTTTTGGATATGTCAATCAATCAGAAGGCAACATCAGGCAAGAAAGCCTCACAATTTAGACTTTATGGTGAAATTTAAACTGGTCTCTAGAGGTAGCTTATAACTTTGGCCGCCATCTTGAGCTCCTGCAACTGGAATATAGGAGCAGTAGAATGCTAATAGATGTGATTCCTCTCATGCCTTAGGGGAGAATACAGAGAATCCTGTTTTCACACAATGAGTCTTTTATGTGTAGGCTTTACTACCCCTTTTTTGTTGAACAACTACTGATAATGTGCTAGCACTGAAGCTGCACACACACACACACACACAAAACCTTACTTATGAGGGTGTATTGTTACTTTTGATTTTAAATGTAGAAGTTGAGTTAGAGTTATGGGATAACTCTGAAATTGAAAGTAAGATTTGATGCCAAAGCTAACCTGTCCACTATTTAATCTCATAATCCCATACATTATAATTGTCCCAAAGTTAAGTGCTCGACTGACTTTTTCAAAAAACAAATTTATATATTTACATACACACATGTATAAATGTATGTATACATATAAACATATATATGTGTGTGTATGTGTATATATATTTATATATGTATATAATCTTCAAGCAAATTCCTATGTACACAGAGTGCAGGAAGATTGATTTTGATTTTGATGACTGATGCCTTGAAAGAGTAAGACGGTTGTATCATTAAAGAGTTAAATACAGCCCACCTTTCTGGTATTATACATTAAGAGTAGACAAATTTAGTAAATAGAATTTGGAAGTATTTATGTCATGTACCACAAGTTACAGTTATTTAAGTTACAGACATTATAACCACTTATCCACATTAATACAATTATCTCCAGCTTTATAATCTTTGTAAGCATAGATAATTCAGTGAAATAGTATTTGGTCTTGAAGACCGTAAAGCACTCAGATCCCATTTATTTGAATATTATTTCAAATACATACTATCCTGCAGCATGATAGAAATACAAATGCTGAGAAGATTGATAAGCACACATAAAAGTATCTGGCACTAATTCAGTAATATACAACAACACACTAAGCTCAGACTTTGAATAGTTAGACTCTAAACTGTCTGGTTCTGTAAACCAACACTGTCCTACAGATGCACTCCACAGTTTGTCCCAAAGTACATTTCTCCTTTACATATTTAACTTTTTAAAATAATATATTTCTAACTATGTGATTAAAAGTAGGTTATATAAAAGGAAGGAATTCTGCAGCAGTGTCCAAGCTCCAGCTGAGCAAATTTTTGCTGGTAATATCTTATTTGAATCCATTAGCTTATAAGTTCGGGAAAAATAGAAGATCCGTAAAAATAATGTTGAGGATCATAAATCTTAATACTAAGCACTACATATATATAATCATTATAATTAATTCTTTTGTTTGTTTTCCTGTTACCCATATAGATGACAGGCAACAAGAGATTAAGAATAAACAGCTATGCTGTTTTCTTGAGTAGTCCTCTGTCTTAAGGACTACTAACATATATGAAACATGCACTAGATCTTAACTTGATGTTTCTCAAGGAGGAATAGAGGACATTAACTCTACATTCAAGAACATGTCTGGAGCCTCTCATTGATATTCCAGGAGGTGCTTCTACCACACTAGCCCTCTACCCCTCAGTTACTTGAGAGGTGAGAAATTCACTTCTTCGATTATTTTCTCAACTTAGCTCTATCACAAATAAGTTATATTGAACAAGTATTAATTAAACACCCACTGTTTACCTTTTATGAAACTAGAAAAATTAAGTGCAGAGTTAGAACACACACACAAATCAGTATATTTATTGGGTGCCACTGAGTGACAATTAGAAAGATATTTTTATATGCTATACTGCTTATCAAAGGAATTTTTCTCAGCATAGTCATTATTATAATAGGTCCTCTTAAATAATTGATAAATGCCAAATCCTTTAATACTTAGTTTCAAGACATTTTAAACAATATTATACTTGTAATGTCAGAGGACAGGAGATTCGAAAACATGGCAGAATGTCTAAAGGCATTTTCTATAGTCCAGTTAGAATACCACAGATGGTAAACTTTTATGACTTCCAAGCTGCATTTTTAGGGTTTTGCTTTTAAAGGTAAAACCTGTCATACTAATTTTCTGCATCCAGAAGTATTTACTTCCCTTATATTTGCAATCAACTGTGAACTACCACACTCTTTTGAGAGCAGACGTTAAAGTATCTGTAAAGACCTCGTTTGATTGTAAATATTATACATTGGATTATGTTTATGCAAATTTATCTTAGCTGTGTGTGAAAATAAGACTGGCTTTTGAAAATGCTAAGTGCTATGTTTTCCCCAGCTTCAGTTGAGGCAGTTGATTGGAATAAATTGAGAAGGATCAATATTGTCATGAGGCTGATAGGATATGCATTTTTCAAAAGCTTAGGAAACTTTTTTGTCCATGAATAAGATATAAGATAATAAAACCTTATGTATTCAGAGAGAAAAGGCTACTGCAGCAAATTTAATTAAAAGACAAAGGTGTTCTGTTAGGAAGAGAGTTACCAAAGCTGTTCTGACAAAGGTAACTCGCTGTTCTGAAATGGAAGAATCTGATGATACATATTGAAGATCTTGTTGCTCTTTGCAATGACTATGTGATTTGCAATGAATATATGATTTGCAATACATATGACATTTTTTTAAAGTGAGAGCTTTTACTACCTAAAGTTACTTACAGGAGGCTATATGAAAATGTGAAAAGAAAGTATGGGATCATTGGTTTTAGAGCACCTTAAAAGTCTCTCAAATCTCCTGACTTCCTAATTGAGGAAATTATTGCAAAAGATGTAAAGTCTGTTTTTCATCATCCTTTCTAAACTTACCCTGGTTTATATTTTTATATTAAGTTAAATTATAACTGATCAATATTCTTTTATTTTTCACATGAAATGAATATTTATCATGGAAAAAAAATCCCCATCAGTCTAAAGTAGTAATATTTCACTTGGCAAGGGAAAGGCAAAAGGGAGCATTAGAGAGGAACCATCAAGAACATTTTAGGATGCTCTAGCCTGAGGAACATTGGTAATGAAAGGTTACTACTGTGGAGATAAATGAAGACCACCCAAATGACAGCAACCCAGGTCTACTTATTCAGAGCTTGCTAGAGCAAGGGAGACGCTCACCATCGCTTGCATTTGGCAGAAAATCAAGGAAGACGCTCACCATCGCTTGCATTTGGCAGAAAATCAAAGGCAGGCAGAAATGTGCATTAGGTTTACAGTGCAGGAGGAGATGGCTTCAGGTCTGTGCTCATTGGAGGCTGTAGGGCTGGGGAAGCTGGAGGTGGGCTAACAAGAAGTGAGGCACCCTATGTACGTTAGGGGAGCATATTTGACTTTCCCTGGATGGTCTTGTGTAGAAAGTGGGGGTGAAAATTAAAGAAGCTATCAGTTATTAATCAAGTCTGGCTGTTTTCAGTTGATTGCTTAAAGTTTTGGTTTGGCTTTTTGAACTAATCATTGCAGATTGTAAATTAGATTTCTACTTTTATATGGGATCTGGCCATTGTCAATTTGTATATTCAGTGTCTCACTAAAGACCCATATCTCTGGTATGCCTATGTGTGCATGTATTAATGTTTGGATTTCAGACATGTATTTACCAAGAAATGGCATGCTTTGCATTAACAATTGCACATGTGGGCACAGGAGGAAAAATTGCACACCAATAGGCTAGTTGGCTATGATTTTACCATGTTAAATGTATCAAGCAGAATGAAACAGTAGCGGAAGCAAACACCAGTGCAACTCTATAATTAACCACAATATTAATATCATGACTGCACTTGTTTGTATAAAAGAAAAAAAATGACTTCCAAAGACCAATTTTTATAGTAAGTAATATCTCCATTTGTCTTTCATATTTCAAAACATGTATTCAACATGATGGCATTATTGTAATTGAATTACCTTCTCCATTTAGGTAATATTAACACTGCATTCAATTTTCTGTCTTTTGTTGTGAATTGCATATTTATCAATTGTATTATGTGCCTCTGTTTTTAGAAACTGAATGAAAACCACACTAATTTGTCCAAATTTTAATTTCCTGAATAATGAACTTTAGCTCCCATAAGAGCTAATATTTTCAGCAAAATGTATCAGACTCTTCAGACTCTAATAGTTATTTACACTTTCCTCTGTGTTTTTTTCCTTGAGAAAATAAATTATGAATATGTCAAATATGCTATTTCTAACATTTAACAAAATAACACATGGCTTTATAAAATGGCACTCAAAAAGAAATACAAAGTTAATCTTATAATTTTGTTCTAATAGTTTATAGAGGTCTGGAACCAAAGATTTGTTGTTCTCTCTCTGCAAGTCACAAAGCACTAAGAATGTTTTTATTCGAAACTGAAAATCTGTCTGTATATTTATAAAAAGAATGTTCACTGGTGAATCTGAAATATAAAGTTAATATTATTAATAGGTTCTCCTTCAAAGAGTAAGTTCTCCTAAAAATTTTAATTGTTACCGCTTTCTTACAAGGTCGATTTAATCAAACATCTCTAAGAAGAGAACTTACCATTGGAGACGTTACTGAGGGCTTTACAGAAAGACAGAAAAAAACCTAAAAAGACCAGAATCACCTGCCTACAAAGTTACCAAATAACAAAGTTATACTAATAAAAAGAGAAAAATGGCGGCACTATATTAAAAATGTCCAATAAGTCAGACTTGGCTTCTCATTGTATAGTCCATTGTAAGACACAAACATGAATTTGTTTTTCATCCCATAGCAGATCCTGATATAAGTTTTTCAAAATGTCCCTAACTTTAGAATTCAACTGCTGCTAAGGATAAAACTTTTCTTCCAATGGATCTAAATAAGGAAAAGGAACATCTTCATTTCTGTCTATTTCGTATACTCTAAGAATCTCCTCTACTTGGGAAACATATATTAGTGTATTAAATTGTCAGCAAAAAAATATTTGGAAGAAAATAATGGTATAGGTCAAAAGAGTAGATCCTTAGATCATGTATTTAAATCGGAAAAGAAACACACATGAAGAAAAGAAAAAAAAAAAAAGAAGAAGAGTAGAGAGAGATGTTTCTCATAACTAGATAAGGATGACAGTTCCACCAATGTGCTACAAAATATCCTATGTAATTTGCTTACTGTGTTTTACCTGCTGTATGGCTTGCTTTAATTGAATGTCATCTCATCATTGACACATCCTCTGAAAGCTTAGAAAAACATTCCATTGGAGATCTAATCTAGGGTTAGAATAACAAAATGCACTAGCACTCACAGAATTTCTCTCATAAATAGCTCTAAATATCAGGCATTCTTGATTTTCCCAGCTTGTGAACAGATTTTTCCTTTTTAAGTAGAGAGAAATTTCTGTTGCAAGTGAATCATTAAACCTTGGGAACAAGCAGAGTAGTTATAAAATACTTCAGGAAATCTATCAAACTGGCTAGGGATTCCCCAAGGTACTATAAGTCTGACAAATTTGGCATTTTTTACTAGTCTGAGGAGAGACTGGACAGTCCCCAATACATGTACTGACAGTTCCCAACACATTAATGTTTTTGTTAAGTACCTTCCTTTTCTTAAAACTTAGCCTAAGTTGGCTGGGCACGGTGGCTCATGCCTGTAATCCCAGCACTTTGGGAGGCCAAAGCAGGTGGATCACCTGAGGTCAGGAGTTCGAGACCAGTATGGTGAAACCCCATCTCTACTAAAAATACAAAAATTAGTCAGGTGTGGTGGCTGGCACCTGTAATCCCAGCTATTCGGGAGGCTGAGGCATGAGAATCGCTTGAACCTGGGAGACAGAAGTTGCAGTGAGCTGAGATTGTGCCACTGCATTCCAGTCTGAGTGACAGAGTGAGACTCCATCTCAAAAAAATAAAATAAAATAAAATAAAAAATTAAAAAAAAACACAAGAAACAAAACTTAACCTAAGGTGTTAACTGTGAGCTAACTAAATTAACCTGCATTCGTTTTCTTTTTTCATCTCTTTGACGTGATGAATACATTTTATTTTTATATCAGTTTTCTTAAAATGCATTCATTCATACTGACTATTATGACAGAAGTGTAGTTAAACACTTAATTGACTCCTGAGTTTCCTTCAGAAGTTCAGGTCCATCCCTTAATGAGATTATGATCCTGTTGTAACTGAAAAATCAAAGTAAATGGGTATGGATTCTAGGCCTAAGAAAAGATAATTTTGGTGACTAGTGACTCTGTGAGGAAAACTTTCTTTCATCTTTTCCAGATGTCTTCTCCCTAAGACTCTGTGAAATTCTTCTGGTCTGTTATAAAATACCATTTGAGTATGAAAATAGCTAACATATGAAAGAACCTTAGTACTGTGCTTGCAATACACTAACTAAATACTCCATAAATATTAGCTATTATTAGTAGAAAGTAGGGCTGTTCACTGTGGAAAAGAGGCTTCCTTTTTCCTTTGTCATTCAGTACAAACATGTGAAATGCCCTGGAAGATATAATCTGTAAAGTTTATTTCTATTTTATGAGTTTCAGTAACAGCTACTTCAAGGCCATACATATAATACTTCTGTATAAACCCCTTTCCTTAGCACCACTTTACTTATCTTTATGGCAGAAAAATAGATATGAAATAAATTTTTTGACAGATGGTCTTTTGCCAACACAATAAAAATATGAAGCAGGAAGCTAAGAAAAGTTTTGTTTTGTTTTGTTTTCATTTTGTTTTCTCTTTACCTTCTGAATTCCTTTACTTGGTCCTGCCTTTTTTATTCATCTAAATCCCGGGTATGTCCTCACTACCCACTGACTCTCAATACAGAATCTTTCCACATACAAACACATGCTCTTCATTGATCTATACCTTTGTTTCTCCAAATCTTTAAAATTGGAATTTTGGTGACTTTAAAGATTCTCAAGCATGTTCATATTTCCCCGTGTCTTATTTGCACAGCTGTTTCTGCGCTAATGCTTCACTTGGTGTCAAGGTGTCAAAGCTGAGTAAGCCCTAGAATCTGCCCTTGAAGTCCAGGGCCTGTGAGGAACTAAAAGTTCATGTAACTATGATGAAACATGTGAAAGCATCATACACATATTACTATGGTAACAAAGAAAGGATGAGCAATTCTACCTCAGAAAGTTAGTGCTAAAACCATCATTCACATGGAGAATATTTGTCCCTACATATAAAAAATTACTCAGAGTTTTGCATGGAAAGACATCTCAGATGGAGAGCACAACACTTTCAGAGACATTTGCTCAGAAACCACAGTAGTGGAGAACTGTGGCATTGCTGGAGAGAGGAGGAGTGGGAGAGATGCTGGAAAGAAGACAGGTGATAGAATAATAAGAGGACCTCACATCAATCTTCCAGCCTGTAGGGTTCACTTTATCTTCATTTCACAAAAGAGGAAAATGAAGTCCATAGACTAAAAAATGACATAGGAAATAAACAGCAGAGCTCAAATTCAAGACCAGATCTTCTCCTGAAACCCATCTTGCATGCTTTCCGCTGCAATATATGACTAGTTGGAATTTCTTAAATCAAAGTATTAAATCCCTAATTTAGATACAAGAAATTAGACTTTAGTATGGTATATGCTAAAAGGATCTTTTAGACAGAGCTCCTTTTACAAGTGTTCCAATTACCTCATAAACAAGTCTTTTCCTGAATGTGTATTGTTGCTTTTCTCATAGTAAGGAAGTTGGAGGTGAGGAGAAAGAAGAAAGAAAGAAAGAAAAAACTAATACTGATTGGGTGCCTTCTGTGAGCTACAGATTATTTTATGTGTTATATTTTATAGGTATTTTTATACTATATTATTTGAATGCTCACAACCATTTTGTGAGTTAAATATTATTGCCACTTTTAAAGATGAGGATTCTGAAATTCAGATATAAAAAAACTGGCCCTACTGACTTGTCCAGTCATGCAGCTAGTTAATGGTCAACCTCAAATTAGAATAGGAGTTAGCTTGACCCAGACCCAGATCATCTCATTCTTTATCTAACTGTGCTCCTTGTGAATGGGCTCAACAGCAAGCTCAAAACAAGACCAATCAGCAAACTAAAACATTGATGAAGGAAATGTTTTAGGACAATGTCTCTAAGAAAGGGCATTCCTTGGTGAAGGAAGTAACATGGCATTTTCAGCTTAATCAAATAATAACTTTGTATTTTAAATAACATTTGGACTTCAAATTTGGACTCCAAACAGAAAGAATGATGAGATCAGGGAACTATATAAATGACAAAATAGATCATGAAGCAGCATGAAGAAGAAACAATGAGTGAATGGGGAGAGATACACTACCTAAAGTGGGAGATATAGAGTCTGTTGTTCTAAGGGGCTTTATTTGCCCACTCAAATCATATCTGTCTTATCAGTATGCCCAAAATCTGTGAATTCGTACATTAGTCCCTCCTTATTGATGGGGAATACTTTCCACAACCCCTAGTGAATGCCAGAAACCATAGATAGTACCAAACTCTAAATATAATTTTTTTTATGCATACTTAGTTATGATAAAGGTCAATTTGTAAATTTGGCACAATAAGAGATTAGCAACAACAATTAATAATTAAATAGAGCAATCCTAACAATATACTGTAATGAAAAGTTGTGTGAACGTGATCTCTCTGTTTCTCTCAAAATATCATATTGTACTGTTCTCACCTATTTTTGTACCACAGTTAGCCATGGGTAACAGCTACTGTAGAAAATAAAACTGCAGGTTAGCAGGAACTACTGTATTTACCAAAGGATCATTGTCGCATATAGTCATGTTGTCTCCCAGAATCCTAATAGCTAAACATTTACAAATTATGATTGTTGACCAACCTAAATTCTAGAACATGTTGATACTTTAGCAGAAGAGGGTAATTAACTCAAGCTCCTGGCCTAGAAAACATCAGTGTTTGAGAGACTGCTTACCATCAAGAGAGGGCTCCAATACTGGTCTGAGTCTTGTCTAATCATCTTCATAGATCTTGCACACTCAAGTTAACTCTTCGATATTTAGCTACTTTTATCCAGGGCACTCATCATAATGATCATATGGAATCCTCTGTATTTGTATTCTAAGTGGTATGTCTTGCTGAAGACAGAAGCATTTAACTACTTGACTATATGTATATAATGAATTACCTAGAATAAAAATGAAGAAGTTTGACATGATAGTTTTTTTTTTTTTTGGCCAGAAATTTTGCTGGTAGTTGAGCTATATGTCACTTAGATTAAGAAGTCATTATGATAATTTTAGTATTAAAATAATTGTGTAAATCATAAGCATAGTTTATTAAACATGTGCAGATGTTGTTCTGGACCAGGGCAAGATAGTAAATATTTTGGCTTTGTGGGTCATGTACTGTCTGTTGCAACTACTCAGCTCCCCTGGCACAAAAGCAATCAGACAATATGACAGTGAATGGACATAGCTGTATTCCAATAAGACTTTATTCATGAACAGTGAAATTTAGATTTCATATAATCTTCACATGTCATGAAACATTGTTCTTTTTAATTTTTTCAACTGTTTAGAAATGTAAAAACTATTCTTAACGCATGGGCCATACAAAAGAAGGAGTGGGCTAGATTCACATGGGGGCTTTAGCTTTACAATGCTTGCACTAGACAGTTACGTTTCTCATCCAAATTTCATCATCTATTTCAAGACTTCTCATCCGTATTGCATAGATAATGAAGCTAAATATAGGAACATCAAACTTTGGCAATTTTCTTGACTTCCCTGAATCTCAATTTCTTTATATATGTACACTAGGGAGAAATTCTTTTATAGAGATATTATGGAAATTTAGTGAAATATTTATTTATTCAATTATTATTAAGTTATGTCTAGTTGTAGAGTCTTCCCTGAAATACTAAAGTTCAGAAAATATACAGTGTAAAGGGTAAATCTTGACCCTGCCCAGACGAGGCTTAGAACCAAGTTTCTAAGACGTAAGCTAAGTATGAAGTTATAATTAATATGATAGAAGCTCTGATGGAAAAAAAAAAAAAAAAAAAACTGTTGGCCAAAGGGAGACTACAGCACAAGTGCATATTCCAAGTTCAGGAAAAACCTCCTGGAAAACAGTGGTGTCAAACAGGGCTACCAAATGATTCACTGAACTGAAGACATGGGGGAAAAAAGCAAACAAACAAAAAACATTTCAGTCAAAGACAATGCTGTGGGTAAATTCCAGAGGTGAGAAAGAATTGACCCATTAAGAAACTGAAAGAAGGGCAAGACGTGGTGGCTCACGCCTATAATCCCACACTTTGGAAGGCTGAGGCAGGCGGATCACAAGGTCAGGAGATTGAGACCATCCTGGCTAACACGGTGAAACCCCATGTCTACTAAAAATACAAAAAAAAAAAAAAAAAATGCCAGGCATGGTGGCGGGTGCCTGTAGTCCCAGGTATTTGGGAGATTGAGGCAGGAGAGTGGCGTGAACCCGGGAGGCAGAGCTTGCAGTGAGCCGAAATTGTGCCACTGCACTCCAGCCTGGGCGGCAGAGCAAGGATCCATCTCAAATAACAACAAAAAAGAAACTGAAGGAAGTTCACATGACTAGAACACAAACTTCAAGACATAAATATTAAACTGTATTCAAGAAATAATGCTAGAAAAGTAAGAAGCCATATAAAGACATGTTCGTAAGTCTAGAAGTGATCTTAAGAACAAAGGAAAGTTCCTGAAAAGTTGTGAGCAACGAGAGCATATTATTAGACTTGCATTTTGAAAAGGTCATTCTACTGCCATTTGAAGAATGGATTAGAGAGTGACAAGAATGAGTCCAGGGAGGCCAGTTCAAAAGTAGATGCTGTGATCCAGATGAATAATATTAGTGGCTCAGATTCGAGTAGTGGCAGAAGAAACTAAAAGAAGCAGTCAGAGTCAAGAAATATTAAGTTATTTGATTTATTTTTATTGCATCCAATGTTCTGGGAATATAAAAATAAACAGACCAAACTGCCTGGTTGTCAGGATGATGGACAAAGTAGAGTCAGATATTATTTCTGACTGGTAACATGAACTAGGATGGAAAAAAAATAAAGAAAAGCATTTTGGTGTGTTTTAATTAAAAACCCTGACTAAAATTTCTCATCATTATTTCTTACAGTTCTTTAAAGGGGAACATTTTCCCCGCTAAAGCCATTTAGGGCCAGAAACAAAAATAAAAAGAGACGGTGAGTTTATGGCTCACTAAAACAGCTTTACTATTCTTTCAACTTTCTCCTACCTTTTATACCCAGAGAACAAAAAAAAAAAAAAAAGAAAGAAAGAAAGAAAAATGGGAGAGAGGAAATATATGACTGCAGTGACAGAACAAGTGCAGATATCACTGATATGAACAGATATCAATAGAAAACTACTCATGCACAGTGCCTCCCCTAAACCTGATAATAGACATTTTCTTCAAGGTAGAAGATGCTGTACTTTCCAACAGCTTACCTGGAGCTTTTATATATTAATTGAGTATGCTATTGAGAGTTCGGTTCTTGGGGTGATACTCTTCATTCAACAGGATTTCTATCAATATATCAAGATATCAAGATCTCCACCAGTTTTACAGGGGCCATCTTACCTCAGTTTTCTGTATCCTGGAATCCTTTAAAATGGTTAATGCCACAGATATTTTCCTCAGAATTATATAGCACTCCAAAATAATTCAAATTTGGAATATTTTTGGCTAGCGATTATTCTGCCTTCAGTTTAAATGGTTTCCATAGGTAAACATATCATGCTGTGTGTGTGTAATTGGACTCACCTCACACTTCCTATTTTATATGCTTTACATACAGCAAAACATATTCATAAATGATATTTCCAGAATACTCGAAAGCGGAAGGTGAGGCCATTACAAAGTATCCTAGTTAGGTGAACAGAGACACATAGCAAATGGAGATCTTTGTTTAAAAAGTATACTTTGCTTACGAAGTAAGTTTATTTCTTGACCCATTCCATTGGTAGCATCTATGAAGCCCTCAGCCCCCAGTGGACATGTCCACCAGTTGCGTAGGCTTATGTGAAACTAAAGAAAGTGTATTACTCTGGAAATAATAAACTTGACAATCATCCTCCTTGTATATGATATTTGAAACTATGGCAGTTGATGGAAGTACCTAGTGAAATTGTCTGGAGAAATATCAGCATTTGACAAACCTCAGCAAATGAAACTGAAGAAGAGCAGCTAAGAAGTAGAAGATAAGTAAAGGTCTGGCATCCACAAAACCCCCAAATAGCCTGTTTCTTTTTTTATTTTTATTTTTTATTATACTTTATGTTCTAGGGTACATGTGCACAACATGCAGGTTTGTTACATATGTATACATGTACCATGTTGGTGTGCTGCACCCATTAACTCATCATTTACATTAGGTATATCTCCTAATGCTATCCTTCCCCGCTCCCCGCACCCCACAACAGGCCCTGGTGTGTGATGTTCCCCTTCCTGTGTCCAAGTGTTCTCATTGTTCAGTTCCAACCTGTGAGTGAGAACATGTGGCAAACAGCCTGTTTCGAGAAGGTATATTGTGCCAAAGGCTCTGTAAAGGGCCACTGGGTTCAGGAAAGCAGTCAACGATGATCTTGACAAAAATGATGTCCATAGTGAAGCTGGAAGTTTGATGCAGTGAGTACAGGTCTAAGTGTGATGCGAGGAAATCAAGACTGAATTCAAGAGCTCTTTCAAGAAAATGGGCCCACAGAAAATAGGAAAAAGACAAAATAATTTTTGGCTGGTTTTCTTGTATTTTTTTAAGATGGAAGATACCTGAACATGTCCCAGTAGTGATAGAAAAGAATTAGCAGGAAGAGATTTTAAAGGCTTGGAGAGAGATAGATAACAGAGAAATCACAGGTAAATCAGGAAGAAAAGGAATCTAGGAAAGAAACAGAAGGTCTGTTTTTGAAATGATACCATCTGCTGTTTGCTTACATGGAAACAGCAGGAAAGTAGGAAAGTGTGAGGTATGGTATACACCTGTAGGCTACATGTCAGGCAATTGAGACATCTCCCTCTGAAGATTTTTATTGTGAAGTAGCTAAAAGTTAGGGGAAACGATTAAGATGATTGATTTACATAATCATTTTGAAGAATGGATTATGAAAGCAAAAAAGGCCAGATAAACATTAATGATTATGAGTTAATAGTGGTATTTAATCTACTTATTTCTAAAATAATGAAATTTCTACAAGTGTCTAGGAACTGTTTTGTTCTCTGTAACTATTTCTACAGGATAAGTAAGTAGTTTCTATTATATATAAATATTTATATATGTGTAAATATGTATTCAGATATATATATATACACACATATGTAGGAGCATATACACATATAGACACTATAAATGCACAGTGAGGGTATGGAAGAATATATATGTCTGCATTTTGAGATATGTTTATATATGTGTATATATATCTACATAGAAAGACATATGTACATATAAATTTAAACATATACATATATATGAAAAACTGTGAAATATATTCATATGCATTCTTTTGTACCCTCACCATTCTTTTGAAGTATGTTATTTATTGCACACTTTGTATAGTTGTACTCTCTCTAAAAACAAATTTAATCTACATGTAGTTGATCAGGGAAAATTATCCCATGATTTTGTTATTTTGTTGTTCAAGAATAAATATAGCCCAGAATTATTCTTGATGTTGCTATGAATTCTATGAACCTTCATATAATTCCATCCAGACGTTGAATTTTAGCACTTACCTCCAAAATACCAAGATATTGTTCAAATGATTACTGGTGTAGCTGTTAATGAATTATTTCAAATTTACCTTTCCTCAGTGCTAAAAAGAAAATATTTCCTATGCATGAGAAATGATAGAAAGACGAGAGCCACTTCAGAATAATCACTAGGGGAGAAAGGCATCTAAGATTATATATATTATTTTAATTAAGGGTGCTTGAAATTGTATATGGCTTTCTTTGAATAATAAGCATCTACAGATGAGGTATGATTGGAAAATGCAATCTCTATTACAGGTTCAATTAAATCAACTTCATTTCAATAATGTTGAATGATTAGAGAAATTTTTATCAGAATCATACTTTGAGTCATCATTCAAATAATCAATTTTTTTAAAATTCTGCAATGTGGTGTGCTAGATAAGACAATAGGACTTTAAAATTAATGGAAGAAGTTTGAGAGTGATTAAATTATATGTCTTAATCAGTCTGATTTAATATGACTAGTGGATAGAATTTTCACTTATTCACAAAAGACGACCATCTCAGTTAGTCAACCTTATAATTAGTGAGAAATAACCCTCAGAAATTAGTGTGTATACCATATGAAGAAGAGTTTACTCAAATAATACATAACCTATTTACCTTGAATTTTCAATGCTTGTAAAATGTATTTTATTTTAAGCCATTAAACTGTGTAACATTTGAATGGGATTATTCTTGTTGCTGTTTTCTGTTCCAGGCTAAACCAGGATAATTAGTTATGAGGAGATATAAGTATTGCAAGATGACATGTTATATACTTATTTGTTATCAAAATACAAAGCTGTCAGTTTTTTAAAAAATGAGATTAGCATTTATTTTTAAATCTATTTTAGATGTAATTTTAATATACATTTATCTCTAGGCAACTAAAATATAGTATTCAACTTTATCCAAGTGTCTTTCGTTATAGAGAAATATACATTCACAAAAGATTTCTTCAAAAGTTGCACTATCCATATATTTTTTAAGGAGAAGCATGTGACATGATCTATTTGTCATAATGATAAGGTATATAAGATATTGTATTGAGATATGATTTAAGTTTATAGAGAAATGCTGATAAATGTTAAAATGTGTTATGCCTAGATAAGAAGGTATAGTTAAGAAATAAAAACAATATTTGATGCTATCAAATCATTATATTATAAATATGTAAATGCTAGTTAAAAGGTTTGATTTAAATTATGTCTTTTCTTCCGTATTGACATTTCAATGAGATTAGTAAGTCACATTTATATCATCCATCTGCATGGCAATATTAAAATACACTTTCAATCTTTCATGTAATCCATGTAAAAGGGATACATAAAACATTAAATAGTAGTCCTTGTCTCTTCTTTGCTGAGGTGAAGTGAAGGTTTTAAAGCAGGAAATCCTGGAATGAGAGAAGAAGGTAAAGTTAAAAAGAACCGATGAGGAGAGGACCCCTTTTGTAAATGCAACTGATAATAGTCAGAAATGCTTGAACTGCCTGAAATCCTAATCACTGCAATAAAGGAAAAAGTACTATTCTCTCTGGCCCAACAGGAAAGAGTCAATCAAAGACGGTGATAATTTCTCTAACACAGAAATATATGTGTGCCAGTGCCTACTATGCTTTCATCATGTATAGATGCATCAAGAAGTTTCTGTCTGTGGGAAACAGGAGCACACCAGACAATGAATCCATCAACACCTTGATTTTGGACTTATCAGTCCCCTAAACTGTTAGAAATAGGTGTTTGTTGTTCATAAGTCACCAAGTTTATGGTATGCTTGTTATAAGCAACCTGAACAGGCTAAGACATGGACTCGAAAATATTCTGCAGCTCCAAATTACTATCTACGTTAGAAATCCAACAGACCAATACTGTATGAAGCTACTGAGATTTGGGGGGTTAGATTGCTTTTGCAGCATAATGAAGTCCATAACTCTAGCTGATGATGTAACTGTAATAAAGTCTCAAAATCTGTGCTCTTAATCTAAATGTTGTAACAGTAGCTACGATTTAATAGGAAAACAATCTAGACACAATTTAATAATGATTTCATTTCTCTTTCAGCCTGAAATTGGAAGTCAAACTGTGATTTTATTTTCATATAAAAACTCTGAATTAGTAGATTTTCCTGCAAGGTGTTAATAACAGGGTTAATGTTCATAGATAAATAATCACAATGTTATGAATTGATAAAATGCTTAGTAGTTAAAGACTACAACAATTTAAAATGAGCTGGCTTTGCCAGTTTTTACTTGCCCACCCAACAGTTGTTTTTCACCAACAGTTCTGAACTCAGTTCATTTTAAGTGTACATATTGTTTTTCTTTAGGAGAAAGAATAAAATATTCATGACAGTCTGTGGTGATTCATACATTTTTGTTACTCAGAAATAGCTAACTTCATTAATTCTTAAGAATGTCTTTTACTGCCCCAAAACACAAATAGTATGATAGCATGTCTGGGGAATTGGCTGCTGAAATGTATTTAAAAGAATTCTATGCCTTCTAATATACAGCGTTTTGAGAAAGAGTTTAAATTTTAGAACATCAGGTACAAATCATGTTATTTAATAATTGATAAAGGCTGTTCCTACACAACTTTGACATTCTGTCATTCTATTCAGGTCAGACTTTTAAAAAATCAGTATTTTCTTTTTTTGTTTGTTTGTTGTTACCACCCCAAATGCAAAGCCTCATTTTTTTTTTTTTTTTTAAGTTCTGGGATACATGTGCAGAATGTGCAGGTTTGTTACATAGGTATGCATGTGCCATGGTGGTTTGCTGCACCCATCACCCTGTCATCTACATTAGGTATTTCTCCTAATGCTACCCCTTCTCTAGCCCCCAACTCCCTAACAGGCCCTGGTGTGTGATGTTCCCCTTCCTATGTCTGTGTGTTCTCATTGTTCAATTCCCACTTATAAGTGAGAATAGAATATGCGGCTGTTTGCCGTTTCTGTTCCTGATGCTTTAGTTTGCTGAGAATGATTGGTTTCCAGCTTCATCCATGTTTTTTCTGCCACAGGGAACATGAACTCATCCTTTTTATGACTGCATAGTATATCCATGGCTGTATATATGGCCACATTTTTCTTAATCTAGTCTATCATTGATGAGCATTTTTGGGTTGCGCTTCCAAGTCTTTGTTATTAGTGAATCTGCCTGCCACATAAACATACATCTGCATGTGGTCCTTTATAGCAGAATGTTTATAATCCTTTGAGTATATTACCTAGCAATGCGGATGTTGGGTCAATGGTATTTTCTGGTTCTAAATCCTTGGAGCCCAATCGCTACACTGTCTTACACAATGCGTCGAACTATTTTATGCCTCCCACCAACAGTTAAAAGCTTCCCTATTTCTCCAACATCCTCTCCAGCATCTGGTTGTATCCTGACCTTTTTAAATGAAAATCGCCATTTCCTAACTGGCCCATGAGATGGTGTCTCATTTGTGATTTTGATTTGCATTTCGCTAATGACCAGTGTTGATGAGTTTTGTTCATATATTTGTTGGCCACATAAATATCTTCTTTTGAGAAGTGTCTGTTCATATCCTTTGCCCACTTCTTGATGGGTTTGTTTCTTTTTTCTTGTAAATTTGCTTAAGTTATTTGTATATTCTGGATAGTAGCCCTTTGCCAGATGGACAGATTGCAAAAAGTTCTCCCATTCTGTAGGTTGCCTGTTCACTCTTATGATAGTTTATTTTGCTGTGCAGAAGCTCTTTAGTTTAATTAGATCCCATTTGTCAATTTTGGCTTTTGTTGCTATTGCTTTTGGTGTTTTAGTCCCTATTTAGTAAATGGTGTTGGGAAAACTGGCTAGCCATATGCAGAAAACTGAAACTGGACTCCTTCCTTACCCCTTATACAGAAATTAACTCAAGATGAATTAAAGACTTAAATGTAAGACCTAAAACCATAAAAACCCTAGAAGAAAACTTAGGCAATACCATTCAGGACATAGGCATGGGCAAAGACTTCATGACTGTTTTCTCTTTTCTAAATTATCTATTCTCATTTAAAATAAGTACTAATGTTTGAGAAAGACCAGATTTTCCCCTAATATTCTTTACATTACCATTAACAGCAATAATGTATTAATTATATGGGAACCTTTCTTTAGTGTTACTCTTACATCATCATTTAGGGAGTAGAATAACGGAAGCCTAAAGAAGTGGTTTCATGTCCAAGGTCACAAGGATATGGACAGAAGTAGGGTTAAAATCCAGATAAACTGGCTGCTACACCATTGTCACTCTGTTCTAGTAGACGAGTTCATCCTATTTTTGCTCCATTGTTTATGGACTCTCTTTAGTAGATGTTTAAAATGCTTAAAACAATAGTAGTGTCTTTAAAATCTCATATCTTTCTTTGATCTATCTCTAATTGGTACATATATCCATAGTAAATACCAAAATTACAAACATACTATATCTTGAATATTTTTTGCATGGACATTGTAAATGTTATTATTAGATGTCTTTATTATTTCTCCATAGTCCTTGTTACTTGATGATAACTGATCAAAGAATGTTAGGAGGTCAAAAATTCAACAAATGACTATAAGATGGACACTCAAGGCTGTGCGTGGTGGCTCACACCTGTAAGCCCAGCACTTTCGGAGGCTGAGGAGAGTGGACTACCCAAGGTGAGGTGTTCGAGACCAGCCTGGCCAACATGATGAAACCCAGTCTCTACTAAAAATACAAAAATTAGCCAAGCATAGCAGCTCATGCCTGTAATCCCAGCTACTCAGAAGGCTGAGGCACAAGAATCACTTGAACCTGGGAGGTTGCAGTGAGCCAAGATTGTTCCATGGTACTCCAGCCTGGGTGACAGAGCAAGACTCTGTCAAAAAAAAAAAAAGATGAACCCTCAAATATTTGATGATATAGAAATTACTATCTTTACAAATCCTTTATTCATTCATTCAGTAGCTGTTTATTTAAACCTACTGTAAGGAATGAGCTGTGATTAGGTACTGTGTATATAGTCATTAACAAATAGGCAAGACAGCCACACTCAAATAACATATATAATATATGTAATTTATTGGAATACATGTTATATACAACATATAATATATTGGAATACACATATGTATATATTATATAATATGTATTATATATTATTATATATATTATATATTACATATATAGTGTTCAGATATATGTATATATAATATATATGTATATGTGTGTGTGTATATATACATATACACCCACACTAACAAAAAGTCTATGAAACTAAAAGTCCAACTGTTCTGAGAGATAAAAATGTTGGGGGAAGTTGAGAGAAATTCTATTTCCCTTTGTTTGACACGGAAGCTTGACTAAGAAGCTCACAATTAAGCTGAGGGTTAAAGGATGAGAATGAGTCAGCTCTACAAAGAATTGGAAGCAGAGCACTTCCGTCAGTGGGAAAAGCACATGCAAATTCATATAGGCAAAAAAAGTCTTAGAATGTCTCGAACATAAAAGTGATTGAGAGGGAAAGTGGCTCAAAGTGAGAGTGAAGACCAGATTGTTATAGGCCTTAGGATGCTGGCTGATATTGGAGGGCAATGAGAAGCCAAGTTTTAAGAGCAAAGTTATATGATCTAATCTAAGTTTCAAAAACAGATAAGTCATCCAGGCTGTATATAAAGAATGTTTTGGAGGAGTCTAATTTTAGTAACTTTGGAGATTGACTTAATATAGACTTACTTTCTGGTACATAGTTATAGAATGCTGGATACATTTAAAGCTAAACAAGCAAATAAGTAACTGACTGGAAAAAGAAAAGTATTCCTTGATGTTAGAAAGAATGAATAATACCAAACCAGAACTGTCATGTATTAATCTGATGCTACAGTTGTCCAGAAAATTAGATTTGGCTTTAGGCTCTAAGTTCAGGCCCTAGAGTTTGAATACCCACTTACGGATAAAATGACATAGCCTTTGAATTACATGATGAAATCTGCATAGAGAACAATCTTAGAAAGACTGGTAACTTGGCCTCAAGTGATCCTTCTGCCTTAGTCTCCAAAAGCACTTGGGATTACAGGTGTGAGGCATGGCGCCCAGCCACATTATCCTTTTGATGCAGGGCTACAAGCACTGATTCCTACATCTGCTATGATCTGAGTGCAAGATTTTGAATCCTTCACTAATTTATTCCCTCAATTTCCTCTAAGAATGATTTAGCCTTAGAATAAGTCACAAGATTTTTTGTTTTTTTTAAATCAAAAAATTAATATACTAGGCCTGATGTGATGGCACACACCTGTAATCCCAGCACTTTGAGAGACCGAGGCGGGAGGATTACTTGAGCCCAGGAGTCCTATCTAACATGGTGAAACCCTGTCTTTACAAAAAAACACAAGAATTGGCTAGGCATAGTGGTGCAGGCCTGTGGTCCCAGCTACTTGGGGTGTTTGCGGGGAGCATTGTTTGAGCTCAGGAGGTGGAGGCCACAGTGAGCCAAGATCGTGCCACTGCCCCCCAGCCTGGATAACAGAACGAGACCCTGTCTCCAAAAAAATACAAGGGGGGGAAAAAAAAGAAAAAAAATATATGAAAAGCAACCTTGAAGGAGATGATTGAAGTTTAGAGTTTAGTCTGATTTTAACAGTGATCTCAAGGGAGCAGATTTTTTTCCTTTCTTTTTTTTTTTCTTTTGAGATGGAGTCTTGCTCTTGTCACCCAGGCTGGAGTGCAGTGGCACAATCTCGGCTCACTGCAAGCTCTGCCTCCTGGGCTCAAGTGATTCTCTTGCCTCAGCCTCCAGAGAAGCTGGGATTATAGGCACCCAGCTAACTTTTTTTGTATTTTTATAGAGATGGAGGATCACTTGAGGCCAGGAGATCAAGACCAATCTGGGCAACACAGCAAGACTCTGTCTCTACAAAAGTATTTAAAAATTAGCCAAGCCTTGTGCCACACACACCACTGCATTCCAGCTTGGCAACAGAGTGAGACCTTGTCTCAAAAAAAAAAAAAAAAAAAAAAAAAAAAAAAAAAAAAAAAAAAAAAAAAAAAAAAAGTGCTCTCTTGAGGTCACTGTTAAAATTAGGCTACACTTCAATCATCTCCTTTAAGGTTACTGTTAGTATATTAATTTCTTCCTTTTTTTTTTTTTTTTAATTGGAGACAGGGTCTCACTCTGTCATCCAGGCTGGAGTGCAGTGGCACGATCCTGGCTCACTGCAACATCCACCTCCTGGGCTCAAGCAATGCTACCCCCAAAAACCCCCAAGTAGCTGGGACCAGAGGCCTGCGCCACCATGCCTGGCTAATTTTTGTATTTTTTGTAGAGACAGGTTTCACCATGTTAGTCAGGCTGGTCTCAAACTTCTGAGCTCAAGCAATCCTCCTGTCTCGGCCTCCCAAAGTGCTGGGATTACAGGTATGAGCCATCATACCAGGCCTAGTATATTAATTTCTTGATTTAAAAAACCTAAAATCCTTGTGACTTATTCTAAGGCTGAATTGTTCTTAGAGGAAATTGAGGGAATAATTTAGTGAAGGATTCAAAACCTTGTGCCCAGGTCATGGCAGAAGTAGGAATCAGTGCTTGTAGCCCTGCATCAAAAGGATAATGTGGCTGGGTGCCATGCCCCACACCTGTAATCCCAAGTGCTTTGGGAGACTAAGGCAGGAGGATCACTTGAGGCCAGGAGTTCAAGACCAACCTAGTCAACATAGCGAGACTCTGTCTCTACAAAAATATTTAAAAATTAGCGAAGCATGGTGCTGCACACACCACTGCACTCAAGCCTGGGCAACAGAGCAAGACCTTGTCTCTGAAAAAAAAAAAAAGAAAGAAAGAAATGAAACAAAACAAATAACAACAACAACAAAAACCCAAAAAACAAAAAAGCAAGGATAATGGGATTATTTTGCTGTAAACCTCATTTTGTACCAAAATGCTAGCATTGAATTTTTTAAAGTGAGGTATGATTGCCATTGTCTCATCCGCTTTGTGCTAAAATGCTTTTTCAGTTGTGGTTGGGGTAGGGGCCAGGATGAATCTCCTCTGTAACTCTGACCTGAATCTTCAGGAAAGAGGATTGAGGAAGAAGGCCTTGGTTAAAATAAATCAGGTTGTCAAGCAGGGGTAATTTTGCCCCCATGGAACACTGGCAATGTCTGGAGACATCTTTTAGTTGTCACAAATGTGGGATGGGAGTTGCGAAAAAAGAAGAAAGACTGGTATCTTGTTAAATGAGTCACTAGAAATCTCTATCTGCTACTGGTCCAATATGTTGCTAAAAGAAAACTTGCTCTACCTAAGATGAAAGAGTATGTTCATATTGAAAGTACCATGAAAAATTGACATCCTGAACTCTACCACATGTGGAAATGGTTTACAGTTTTATATTATTCACATCATGGGAGAATCTCCAAGTTAGAAACATAAAGTAAAACTTGTTCTAAACTGATGAAATAACTATTGCGCATGACAGTTACAAATGTAAACTGCTTTACAGTAATATTTTTAAATATTTCCAAGATGATTTTTTTAAAACATAGATTAGGTCACGTCACTTCTCACTTAAACTCTGGTTTCTCATTGCACTTACAATATCAGTTAGCAGCCTAAATGCCTATGACAATCTGATAGCCAATCTCACTTGGAACTATAGCCTCTTAGCTCATTCAGGCTGTGTACCAAAATGCTATAAACTCAGTAGCTTATAAACAACAGAAATTTATGTCTCACAGGTCTGGATGCTGGGCAGTTCAAGATCAATGCATTGGCAGATTCGTGTCTTGTGAGGACTGTTTCCTGATTCACAGGAGGTGCCTTTGCACAGTGTCCTCATGTGGTAGAAGGAACAAGCTAACTCTCTGTGGTCTCTTTTCTAAGGACACTAATCCCAATCACGAGAGTTCTGCCTTCATGTTCTAGTCACCTCTCAAAGACCTTGCTTTCTAATATCACAAACTTGGGGGTTAGAATTTCAACATATAAAGTTTGGGAGGACACATTCAGGCCATAGCACCCTCTCAGCCATTTTTATTTCTTCAAAACATACATAGACATATGTGCATGGAAGTGTTCACAATAAAAATTATAAATAATGGTAGAAATTGATCCACTGTGATAAGCATACAAAACAATCCATCTGAACACAACAATCAATGCTGAAATAAACTATGAGTTTTTTGAAATTATTAGATAATTTAAAAAATTAGAAACCATAATGAAAGGATTGATCATGAGATAGAAAGTAATTTTAAAAGAATTACTCTAGAAATAACATAATCAGTGAAATTAAAATACAGTGGATGATTGAAAAGGAATGTATATAAATGTTGAGAGCTATTTGTTGAAGTGAAATATAAATGTAAATAAGTAACCCAGAAAACATCGAAGGAAGGAAAATACAATGAAAAATGAGAAAGTCATATCTTTTGACCCTGTCATTCTAAATTCCAGAATAAGATACTGGGGGAGACGCAGTATTTGAAGGTATAATGGCTGATAATTTTCCAATATTCATTAATGAAGTCAATTTTTATTCTGAAGATCAAATCACAAGTAGGATATATTAAAAATAAACCCACATCTAAAAGAAATTGTGATGAAGTGGCTTGTAGGGATCAAAGAGAGGTTGTCTAAGTAAGAATAACAACTAGACTGAAACCAAGGACTCCTTCATAGCAGCAAAATAAAATAGAAATAACTTCAAAATGTTAAAGAAAAATAATTCACAACCTAGAATTCTGTACTAATCTAAAGTATCATTCAAAAGTGAGAAAGAAATGAAGATTTTTTAGAAAAAGGCTGAGACAAGTTTGCCACTTACGGGCTTTCACTGAAATAACTACTGAAGAATACATTCAGTAAGAAGGAAATTGAATCCTGTTATAATGCAGAGATAAAAGACCTAACACTGTGCCAAAAAATGGTGAAGATGTGGATAAGTATAACTAATTTTTGACTATAAAGAAAACCACACTAATAAGAATTACTAGAAAATATCAGACAATGTAAGAGAGAAAAAGAAGGGCTTTAATGAGTTGTAAGCATCTCGTGTAGTTCATGGTTGGGAGATGGGTACAGATATTGATTACCTCTAGACTTTGTTAGTCAACTGAGCTTGCCTAAGATTTAATGTGCCTGACCAAATAAATAAAAAATAAATATAGAATATACAATTCAATCTATTCAGAAATAAAAGAACAAGAAAAAAAAAAAAAACTCAGTCAAGCTAATATACTTCAAGAAGGAGAAAAGGAAGTAAAGAAAGCTCATTGTCTAGAAAACGCAAAATGATAAAATAAATGCAAATGTATCTGTAATTATAATAACAGAGTAAATATTTTTAAAATTCTCAGACTGGATTTTTGACTTTAAAGAAATGCGGTTACGTATTAATTTCAAGTTGTACACTATCAAAGAAGGCTGATGTAATAATATCAACATCAGCCAAAGTAGACTTTAAGGCAAATTTCAAACTTAGAAGTTTTTCTAATTAGAGGATGAGCTCATAAGGTTTCTAAAATGAATAATTAGGAAGATACAGCAATTCTGGATATACAGGCACCAACTAACATGTATACAAAATAAAAACTGATCAAACTGTAGGAAGAAATCAATACATCTACTATCAGAATGTAAAATCATTATTACATTTCTCTCTAGAGGTATAGAGAAATTGAGAATAAATTGTTATAATATAAGAGCTGGGATGGGAGGTGGGGTAACTACATAAGATAATGTACCTAGACATGGTGAGTGTCTTAGAGAGGGACTGTGAGCTACTCCTGGAGAAGTTAGAGCTCAATGAAATCAGGAGATTGTTTTTTAATGCATTATAATAAAGTGTCATAAAATGCAATGGGCAGATTTTAGAGCTCACTACTATTTGCATATTTTTTGTATATGGTATGTTTACCAAATTTTCCATTTGTATTTCATATTTTCATCATACCCACATGCACACATACCCACACACCATCAATTTGGATTCATTTCTCACATTTTGTTGTCTGTAAAAGTAATGTATTGAGAGCTTTAAGACCTTAATCCCAGTTCTGGATTTGCCTCTAAAAGCTATGTAATGTTTGGCAAATCAAATCATTTCAACTTTCAACCCCTATATTCTTATCTGCAAATTGAGGTGATAAAATCAAACGGAGAGGATGTATTTCATCAATTGCTACTCCATAAATTTATATAAAATGTTTGACTTTTTGGGAATTATAAATGCATATTTAAATTATGTATTTCACAAGTATATATTGTGTAGCAATTAGTTTTTCCATTAAAATGAGGACAAATTATTTATTCCATGAATGACACAGTACATATCTGAGATAATAAAACCCAGGCACCTCTTAATCTGCCTGAGTAAATGAGGTGGTTAACTAGAGCATAACACCAGGATATGTCCCCAGTTTTTTAAATAAGTTGAATAAATGGGCACTGAATTATTGCTACCCCTACAAAGACATTGTTAGCAATTTATCATAATGAAGGTAAAAATAAAATATGTACATTACTAAACATAGCCTCTTTTGGTGCTGTTTTCCACTAAATAAATTACATTTTAAGTGAAATAAGCTTTTTGTTATAATCTACCAGAGCCTTCATAGCCTGACCTCAATCTATATCATTACCAGTATTGCATAATATAATCTGGTAGATTTGTTGATAGGGTTAAATTAAATCATCTATTCACAGTTACAGTGAAAGGTCTGGCACATAGTAGATTTTCAGTTAATACTTGTTCCTTTCCTTTGCCTGCCTTTAGAATATGCAAAAACCATAGATGCACTATATAACCTCTTTATCAGACCAGTGTGCTAATTTCTTTGCAAAAAGTGAACAGTCATATGATACAATGATGCATAGTGTAGTGTTTCTAACTTTTCTGAGGATCTAAACATACAAAGCTCACACAAACTTTAGAGAACAAAGGAAGCAGATTTCCTGAAGTTTATGGGTAGGTGTCCTACCTCTGCTACTTAATCGGCATCTAGGGGCGGGCTCTGCTGAGCCCCAGCCTCTAGTCAAGCTCTCCTAGAAATAGAAGAGACTGCTCAGTTCACAGCATCTATATGAGCAAGTTGCCTAAGAAACATGAGGTTTGTCAGAGCTCTGGCAGCTGGTTAAAATCCACTTCGGGTTCCAGAAAATAGTCACAATAATAAGCTCTTCAGATAGCCCTCGACTTCTGTTATTAGATTGAGTCCTTCAATACTCTCAGTACTCCTCAATAACCAACCATACGCTAAAAACTTAAGAGAATATTGTGCCTGGGTTTTAGAGTAAACCCTTACAGATGAGGTAACAGAGGCCCATAGAAGTTCAAGTAGTAAATTGACACATTCTAAATTGAGGCTAATGTGTTTTCAACAATAAACATTTAGATATTATACTTTTTGGTGATGGTGGTAACATGGTAATATGAGTACCAATTGTTAGATGAAACTAAGACATGAAACCCTTTCTGTCTTCACTTTTCCAGATCAGGCTTTACTTTGGCCTATTATGTGGAATGTCTTAAGCCTTTTTCCAGGTTAATTTGTTAGTAATCACAGTGTTTCTCTAAAAAAATCTAATTCTTCAAGACATTCCAAGACATTCCAATATAAATAGAACATCTTTCTCCTTTATAAGGAGCTTATTGAGAAGGAAGAAAGGGATCCCTTGCAATATAATCATCTTCTCCAACTTTATTTTCATTTTCTGCTTTAAAAAAAATCCTTCCATCAAGACTGATTGACTTAGTGTTAGGATCAGAATTTTCACTTACCTGTTCCTCTTACTAAGAGTGCTGCCTTTAATTCTCTCCACATCTCTAAATTGTATCCTTCCTTTAAGATCCAGCAAAATGGAACTATCCTCCAAAAACTGTTCTTGGTCTATTGCTGTTCATAGTAACCAGTGTTCTCCTATTTATTTAACCTTTGAGATGTGACATTTCATATGTTCTTTTTGTTTTTCTTTGCTAATAGCATGCAAACCATCCAAAGCCCCTTTAGTACAGGAACTATGTCACAGTTTTACCACTTAACTGGGGACTACTGAATTATATGTAGAAGCTTTATAAGCATCTCATCAAGATAAATATCACTTAGACAAAGCGTACTAATAAAAGTATAAGGTCATATGACATGGTTTAACTGGTCAACTATAAAGGTACTAAAATTCTTGAATTGTTGGGCTATGTTATATAGGACATCCTGGGATGTTTGAGAAGCAAGGAACTATTAATATAAGAGTCCTGTTTATCACTAAGCAACATGTAAAGAAAAAAGAGAAATCTTGGAATTTCTAGAGCTTGGCAGTGTGCTCTGTTTATGCAGGTTCTTATTTACATACATATATTTTTGGATTCAACTAAACAATAGCATCTAGTTCTAAGAAAGTTACTGTAAGAACCTTGTCATGAATATAATCACACATCAAGGGATCTAAAGCCCTTGTGGTGTTTTTTCTATTTTTAAAATGTCAAGTCTCACTTTGTAGGATGCAATCCGCAATAACATTTATTGCATTTATAGTCGAGAAAGAAACTGCATTAACAATGTAATTGCATACAGTCAGGGTCACATATATTTTGGCCATCATTTAAAATCTCACTAGGTAGAAGCAGCAAGTTCAAAAGAACAGTTGTTTATTTTTTTTCATTCCCATATCTCTACATCTCTCTAGTGACTTCATTGTCCCTATAAGATAGAAACATGGTGTCATTATTTTTTAATGTTCATATTTTTTGAAAAAATGAAGCAATATTCCAAGATATTATTTTTTACAAAACAGAATTATACCAGATGTCCAAATCTATAATAGAACAGAGGTTTATTTTTTGTTGTTTTTTCAACTGGCACATATAAAAGGAAATAATTATATTAATAATTTATATCAAAATGATATAGATCTATTAACTAAATAATTGGCTCTCTATGTGATTGCATTCATTTATTACCAAGATGATCTTTGTTTAATGGTTGGATATTAGAAGGAAAAGACATTTTTGTCCTTTACTAAAGCACTGTTTTATTAAATTCCTAAAGAGAAAATTAAAACCACAGTATTTCACATGTACAGATACTCAGCATTATGCCCTGAAAATACAATTTTTAAGAGAATTTTCTCTTTATAGCTCTTTATGAATGGCTTCTTCTGTCTTGATGCATTATGTGTGCTTGTTATATGTTTCTTTAACATTATTACAAACTCTGCTAAATCAGTTCTCTAATCTTTCTATGATTAATTGATTTGGATAATGTACAAATAATAAACATAAAATTAATCTTTTAAAAATACACAACCACTACGCCCTTTGTCACACCACAGCTACGATAGTATTTGCCACTACTCTAGAGTATCTTAGAGAATTGTTTTACTTCATAAATCTCTCCTTCCCTTTTTTAGGTTCAGGAAAGCAGGATCTACAGACATGAAAATTAGCACTGGACTGTATCAAAAGTTATAATCCTGGTAGGATCACTTGCTCAGGTCTTTATTTTAAATAGGTGTAACCAGCCCTTAATTATTCCTTGGAATCCTATGTTTACATTTGGTAAATATTGGCCACTGGTATTCCTGATTTGCTAAAATTAGAAAAGGGCTTGGAAAAAAATTTCAAAGGTGCTAATTAGGGTATCAATTAAGAGTTCAGATCTGCAGCCAGAATGCTTGGGCTCAAATCTCAAAATTGCCATGTACTAGCTAAGTGGACCTTGGGAAATTTAATTAACTGAGCAATGCTTCTATTTTCTCATGCAAAATAGAATAAGGGTATTGTAAGGATTCAATGAATTAATTTATATAAAGAATTTAAAATAATGCCTGGCATATGGCAAGAGTGCAACAAATGTTAGCTGCTGTTATTATTACTAATGATATCATGTTAAAGATAGTTATTAGAGAAATAAAATGAAGATACTTAATTTGTCAATCAGCACATGCAAATTACTACTAAACATAGTAAAAAAGTAAAGTTAATATCTTGAAGTTTCTTTTTCCAGAACACTAAGAAATATTAACATAATTTGGTCTCTCTCTAGAAACAATATGACCAGCAGAAAATACAAATATGTTACAAAGTCACAGCATGACTACATCACTGAAAAATAGTCATTACAAATGCCAAAAAGCTAATTTGTTACTTCCGAATTGATGTGTGGATATATTTTCTCCACTGTAGTAACAATTTAATAACAGATAGGTGATGACAGTCACCAAAAGAGGAGAGCTATCTTACATTTGGGGAAAAAAAAAAAAAAAAAAAAAATTATATGAGTTTACTTTTCTGTGGCATGGGAATAGAAAGTAAGCATCTATTTTAGTAATAGTTTTGCAAATACTAAACTTTATCTTTGCCTGAGGCTTTCTTCAGCCCTGGAAAGTTGCCAGTGAATAGGACAGTTCAGAGATTAAAATGTAACACCTCCATGTAGCAATGCCCAATTGGAAGCTAGTGAATCAATACACTGCTCCCTTGCCCCTTGAATGGGAAAATCCTGAGGCACTGGCTCTCAGGTTTTCTCCAGAAAGGTTAAGCTTCAGTCATCCACAGTGATAGCTGACTTGATAATGTGCCTTCTATTGGCTCTCTTGTCTTCCTTGTCTCTCCTTCCCATCCTACTACCCTCACCTCTCAATGGACTACTTGTGCTCAGATTTCATCTCAAGTTTGTTGTTTTGAGGGGGAATCCAAACTAGGATTCCTGGTAAACTGGAGATGGTGTGATCAGAGTTTAGGCTGAGAAACTAGACAGGAAATGGGGCTTTCAGCGGAAGCAGAAGCCGGAAAGGAGGATTTGAATCAGGGATTTATTTTCCTAGCCATTGGTTTCTTGACATCATGAGTCACCTTATTCTATAATGCCCTGGTGTTGGCAGGTGTTAGTACATATTTGCAAAAAAATATATACTGTTAGCAGTTTAGGGCTAAGTGAAGAGCCCAACTCTTTCATAATCAAATTAAATTTCAGTGGAGACATGCCTTGTTTACATCTTCTTGCTTTGTTTCACATCCCATCGATTTTTCATCATGTCCAAGTGGTCCCGAGAGCCTTTGCATGGTCTATCAGCTCCAGAAACTTGGCAGCTCTGCAGGGAAGGCATGTGCCAGCCTGCAAACCCAGTGTCTCAGTATCCTCATTCAGCTCTTGGCCACTGTTAGAGGCATGGTGGTGACTAAAACAGCAGTTTCTCAGCATGCTGAGAGAAAAGAGCTCCCTTTCCTCCAGATATATTCACAGCTATGGCCATTCCACTGTCCAAACTGCTGTTTTCAAGTTTAACACTGTTTGCTCACACAGGTCTTTACGTTCACACATAGTATCCTTTTGGTAGGCCCATGGACCAAACAGGATAAGTCACAGGAGCTCCTAAAAATGGCCATGAGTCCTTGAAGCAAATTGCCCTATCAGGGGCTATTGGAATTCTTCAACAACTTTGGAATCCTTTGCTAAAAGATAACATACCACCTAAGGTAGTCTTCATTTGAGACTACCTCAGTCCATCAAAATGATTCTAATGTCTTTGAAAACTTAAGAAGGAAAAGTGGGATCTTGAACTATTTCA
The DNA here is from genome assembly GCF_001698545.2 of Rhinopithecus bieti. Classification (NCBI taxonomy): domain Eukaryota; kingdom Metazoa; phylum Chordata; class Mammalia; order Primates; family Cercopithecidae; genus Rhinopithecus; species Rhinopithecus bieti. The sequence continues at coordinate 1,097,661 of NW_016813124.1, forward strand.
TTCCTAAAAGGTTAGAGATTCCATGACAGTTTTCCTATCTCTTACTTCTCCAACTGTTGGCCTTCACAAATGTAAGCAGTGGAAGCAAGGTCTTTGGCAAGGCCTCCTAAACATTCCACCAAAATCTTTCTACCGAAAGAAACCCTCAAGTCATCCACTGGCAAGAACAGGAGTGTTATTCAGGTGTTGGGAGGTCTCCACTTATCCATGAAACTCTCTTGGGGCTCTCATGGTGGTTCTTGTTGGGGCTGAGGGAACAGGTGTGGCATTTAAAATTTTCCTCACTAGTTTCTGTGACGTGGGTTGGATCTCAAGCTTCCTTTTTGATAGTTGTGGAGGTTGTATAAGTTCTTGCTTTTTAAAGACACTTTTACTTTCAAGTAATTTTTTTCATATATAAACTTGTCAAATTATAGTTGAATATTAGATACTGTAAATTTTGCTATAGGTCAAGAGGAGCAATGGAAAGAAAGTGAGATAAACAGGTCTGTTTTTTGAGAGTACACAAGAAACATATCCCAAACAAGTAATTGCACAACTCAGAAGATGATGTGGAGAATGTGTTGGAGGCAGACATTTCAAACAATTAGGGAGTTTGTGGAGTATTCCAGATGAAAGACAATGACAGTCTTAAGGCTATATTTTAGTCATGTTATGGATACATGGATTTTGGGCAGTAATTGTGCATTACATCATTTAATTTCTAATTTTGGGGGGAAATAGGTTGGGTATGTCAGGAATACATCTTTGATCCCTCTCCTCTATGGATACTGCAGCTTTGGAAAGGGGTCATGAGGACTGGAGGCTGCTTCTCATTCTGCTCATCTTCAGGAAACTCCCTCCACTCCTCTTGTCCATGGTTGGCTGCCCTAAGGTTTGTTATCCACAGGATGTTTGTTGTTAAATTGGGAGGTTTCTAGTATAAAGTGACATAAATCAGAGTCATGTCACTTCAGCATGAACATAACAGCCTGAAGGGCATTATGCACCACAAAATCCTGTTGTAAAGACTCTTGCCAGGCTATGATCTATCAGGTTATGCCTCTGGTCTGAAAGTTAAAAGGAGTGGAGCAGACTCCCTGAAGATCACTGGATCATGGCCGTATGCCTTCGATGAGTTTGAGGGTTTTCTGACCCTTTGCCCCACACTCCACACACAAACTTACTTCTCAGTAACTGAGAACTCCATTTCAGTCACACTGGTTTCTTGTTCCTCTAAAAAATCTTGTTTTACTCTAAAAGTAAAAAGAAAGTCTTGGCTGTTTTCTACCTCAGATTTCTGCTCATTTTATTCCCGTGGTCGAAAATGCCTTTCCCATTTTACAGTCATCTAAATTCCTGCTCTCCAAATATATGTGTATGCTTATGTGGTATGTTTACAGTGAAATAGAAAATGGTGCTTTCTAGGAAATAAATTATTCATATTTACTAATTTTATACTGTTAACTTCTTTTTCCAATTGTGTAAAAGTGGAATGACTTATCTCTAACAGAAAAGTAAGTTCTAAAGAGAGCAACTATCTTTTACGACATTTTAGCTCTTTTCTCTCCCCCATAGCATGGTAATGATCACACTATAAAGGATCAATAGCTACTAGTTAAGATGGTTCATGATTCATCTACTATTTGTCATGGAGTCTTATACCGTATGTTAAAGTGAACTAACAATGGCCTGAGAAGGACTCTGTACTTCTATATTTGAGTCTTCGTGGATGAACTGTAACCTAACTAATAGGTAGACAAGATTCAAAACCTAACTTAGGAGTATGTGCCTGTAACAATAGCTGAGTCTTTGTCAATCTCAGCAACCACACTTCAACCACTCATACACTGCTGAGTGTTCAAACTGTGTTCAAATAAGGCAAATGCCAATCTGTAACCAATCCAGCTGTTTCTGTACCTCACTTCCAATTTCTATACATCACTTCCCTTTTCTTTGTCTATAAATTTGTCCTGACTGTGAGGCATCCCTGCAATCTCTGAATCTGTTGTGATTCTGAGGGCTGCCAGATTCGCAAATCACTCATTGCACAGTTGAACTCCTTTAAATTTAATTCAGCTGGGGTTTTTTTTTTTTTTTTTCACATGCCAAAGTGACATCCTAGTTTTCTTTTTTTTTTTTTCCGATGGTAACCTATAAAAAAGGTGTGATGCTTATCTCACAACATCAACTTTCATAGTGGGGCTGTATTTCATTTTAAATTTAATTGAGGACATAAAAAAATCCCATGATAATAGTTTAACTTACAGCTTAAGTGAAAGGTATAAACTATGGTTACTTTAATCTGGGTATATAAAAATATAGAAAAAACACGCAATGCTCAGCCATGCTGTGGCTAAAAAGAAATTACATTATAGACTCAAGGCAATGATATTATTTTAGTGAACCTGTGTATGTTTTACTGCATTGTCCACTCAATAAATGAAAACTTTGTTAAAAGCATTTATTGAAAATGCAGTCACCATACTGCGTAATAGCTACAATAATTAAGGGGAGAAAATGTGTCCTATTTCTTAGATATTGACAGTTTAGTAAATAATTTTTTTCTTTCTACATTGGTCTAGTGAGTAAGAGAAAGACTTGTGACGAAGTCAAAGAATTAGTTATCCCCTATAAAAGTTTATCTTTCTTTGGCCTGAAGTAATTTTAGTTGTATTTAAAGGTGCAAAAGAGTATTTTAAGAAAACTTAATACACACACACACACGTGTCTCTGTGTGTGTATACTTTTTCCTTAAACTTTGTAAGTCATCTGTTACCTTGTTGTCTCATAGGGTGATATTTATATTCTTAAAAATCTGGAATAAGTTTCTATGTATAGTTTTTATCTTTTGATAATCAGATCTTTCCTAATACCAATGAGACCACTAACTCTAGAAACATCAATATTATTTAGTAAGAGAGGAAAGCCTTTGCAATGTGGTGATTATTAACTCAGTTTTCAACACAATGATCCTTTTATATTTTTTAAATATTTTTAGTTCTGTACAGTTTTTTTTTTATTTCTAATTTATTCTTCTTTCATCTTCTGCTCAGGGCTAGTATGGTCAGACAACAGTGGAATAGGAAAGACACCAGGGTCTTGAGGCACGTGTGTGCTTGTAAAGTCATTGCATTGTAATTTTACAGATATTGAATAGTTATTTACTTATGCTATGTGCCACAGGCATGCAAATATCACAGATGTTCAGGATTAGAAATAAGATATTATAGGTATTGACGAGTAGTGTTACAAGAAACATAGGTTTTTGTATTTTTTTCTTCACCAAGAAACACAGTAGTATAGTAGAAAGAACAGTTGGCAAGAAGTAAAGAATTCAGAGTGTAGCTTTAGTTTTCCACAAATAACCAACTGAGAGATTTTTTCTAGATTCTGACTTAAACCTCGTGCTATAGGAAAAAAAGTAGCACAGGCCTTCAAATCGATTACACTTGGGTAGGTGACTTGAGCAAGTTAACTAATCTCTGAGAGTCTCAATTTCTTTTTTTATATGAACATGATACCTGCCTTGCTGAGCTGTTGTGAGAATTAGAGAGAATGATATTTGAAAACTTCCATACAGCTTTGATGCCTAGTAGGTGCTCCAGAAAATTTGGTTATTGATATTTTAACTTTGCCATTACCGTTAACTGTTCTCTGTGAAGCTGATTCTCAGTGTTTTTAACACAAGATATTAATTCCCCATCTACCTGTCTCTTAGGGTTGTCAGGATAATGAAATGAGACATAGAGGTATAAAGCACTTTAAAAAGAATAAGACCTCATATGAATGTAAAGGAAAGTTGTTCTAACATGCCTGAGGAAGACCGAGTTTCAGAGTGTGTAAGAATATGCAGTGTGGCTCATCTCTGTGCTGCATGGCAAGGAGTACACAAATCTTCCTCTTGCTTACGAAGCTGCAAAGAAAGCCAATTTAGTCTAAGCATTCCATAGTGGGCCAGGTGTTTCTGAAGTCTCACTCTTTGTTGCCAGTTTTTCTTTGAAAGAAACAGCAAGGTAGTTGGCTTATCTTCCCATGTTCAAGGTGCCAAGCCACTCTTAAAAAACGAACACAAGAGCTTTCTGCAGCAGCACTCAAAGAAGTCACCTTTCTCCCTCCTCCTTTTTCTCTTCTTTTAATCTTTTGTAATGTGTGGTATCCAGAATCTACGTGTAAACAAAACATGTCTTTTCTGGAGTCCCTATTATACAGTGCAAATTGGAAAAAAAAAAATCCATCATAATCCTTCTTCATTTCTTTTAAAATCCTTTTATAAATAATTTATTTTGTATTTTGGTGTTTCTTGTATGATTTGGATGAAGTGAGGTGGAGTTGATGGATAATTTATATCAATCTATGGCAAACAATATATTTCCTGAAGTGCAGCCTGATCAAAGTAGGCAGTTTCCCAGGATTTTTGTGACCACTACGCTGGTGTAGGGGCAAAAGGAAAGCTTTCCCTCCACTCTCTGAAGGTTTGCTGAAAGTGAACTGACAACAGGCAGACTAATAGGAGAAAAAGGCATAGATATTTATTTCATATGCAGGATGGGGGGAATTGCATAGGATTACCCAATAACTCAGTGGACTATAGAAATATATTTATGTGCCCTTTATTGTAAAGCAGAGAGAGAGATGAAGAATTTAGATTATTCTTCTCATGAATGATAAATTATTATTAGGGATAATAAATGGACCTGGGAGACAAAATTAATTTGTAAATGATTCTCTTTAGTATTTGAATCATCCTTAGAGGCAACACTATCTGTTTGAAAAAGTCCATCCAGGTGTGGTTGCATCCCTCACTGACAATGAGATTTCCAAGAGAGGATGAAAGGTAATTGTGTTCCTCTTTGGAGGTTCACAGTTTTTACATGGATAAGAGAACTTCAGAGAACATCCTCACCTTTTGCTTTGAGAAAGACAGAAGTGTTGGGAGGGTACGGGGCAAGCAAGGGCAGAGAGACTTTGAGGCTCTTTCTTTAGTTCAGTATGTCAAAGTCTCATGTGGTAGAATACTTTTTCAGCACCCCAATATTGAGGATAAGTCTCTGCAAAGGTATATTAGAAATTGGTTGCTACATTTGGGAAAAAACAAAGGAATAAAAGATCATCAAAAGTGGTTCTTCAATGAGAACACATGGATGCAGGAGCGGAATAACACACACTGGGGTCTGGTAGGGGGGTAGGGTGGCAGAAGGGAGAGCATTAGGAAAAATAGCTAATGCACGTGGGGCTTAATACCTAGGTGATGGATTGATAAGTGCAGCAAACCACCATCGTGCACATTTACCTGTGTAACAAACCGGCATATCCTGCACATGTACCCCAGAACTTAAAATAAAAATCAAAAAGGGGTTCTTTCTTCTCTTTATTTCTAATAAACACATTTTCCCAAGCATATAGAAGAAGATCAAATTGAATTGTATTTTTATGACTTGAATTGTGCAAACAATTGGGAAATATAACTTTTAATATTGTATTAGTTCATTTTCATACTGCTGATAAAGGCATAGCGGGCTGGGCGCCGTGGCTCACGCCTGTAATCCCAGCACTTTGGGAGGCCAAGGCAGGTGGATCACAAGGTCAGGAGATTGAGACCATCCTGGCTAACACGGTGAAACCCCGTATCTACTAAAAAAAAGTACAAAAATATTAGCCAGGCATGGTGGCAGGCACCTGTAGTCCTAGCTACTCGGGAGGCTGAGGCAGGAGAACGGTGTGAATCTGGGAGGTGGAGCTTGCAGTCAGCCCAGATTGCACCACTGCACCCCAGCCTGGTGACTGAGAGAGACTCCATCTCAAAAAAAAAAAAAAAAAAAAAAAAAAAAAAAAAAAAAAAAAAAAAAACCACATACTGATGACTGGGCAATTTACAAAGGAAAGAGATTTAATGGAGAACTCACAGTTCCATGAGGCTGGAGAAGCCTCATAATCATGTCGGAAGGCAAGGTGGATCAAGTTACATCTTACCTGGATGGCAGTAGGAAAAGAGAGAGCTTGTATAGGAAAACTCTTGTTTTTAACATCATCAGATCTCATGAGACTCATTCACTATCACAAGAACAGTATGGGAAAGACCCGCCGCCAAGATTCAGTCATCTCCTACTGGGTCCTTCCCACAACATGTGGGAAGTATGGGAGCTACAAGACGAGAGTTGGATAGATTTGGATGGGAACACAGAGCCAACCCGTATCATTGCACCCCTGGCCCCTCCCAAATCTCATATCTTCACATTTCAAAACCAAACATGCCTTCCCAACAGTTCCCCAAAGTCTCAACTCATTTCAGCATTAACTCAAAAGTCCACAGTCCAAAGTCTCATCTGAGACAAGGCAAGTCCCTTCCACCTATGAGCCTGTAAAATCAAAAGCAAGTTAGTTACCTCTTAGATACGATGGGGGTACAGGCATTGGGTAAATACAGCCATTACAAATGGGAGAAATTGATCAAAACACAGGGGCTACAGGCTCCATGCAAGTCCAAAATCCAGCAGAGCAGTCAAGTGTTAAAGTTCTAAAATGATCTCCTTTGACTCCATGTCTCACATCCAGGTTATGCTGATGCAAGAGGTGGGTTCCCACGGCTTTGGGAAGCTCTGCCCATGTGGCTTTGCAGGGTATAGCCCCCCTTCTGGCTGCTTTTACTGGCTGGTGTTGAGCATCTGTGGCTTTTTCAGGTACACAGTGCAAGCTACCGGTGGATCTACCATTCTGGAGTCTGAGGATGGTGGCCCTCTTCTCACAGCTCCACTAGGTGGTGCCCCAGTAGGGACTCTGTGGGGGCTGTGACCCTACATTTCTTTTTTGCACTGCCCTAGTAGAGTTTCTCCATGATGGCCTCACCCCTGCAAACATTTTTGCTTGGGCATCCAGGCATTTCCATACACCTTACGAAATTTAGGCAGAGGTTCCAAGCCACAATTCTTGACTTCTGTGTACCCACAGGACCAATACCATGTGGAAGCTACTAAGACTTGAGGCTTCCACCCTCTGAAGCAACAGCCTGAGTTGTTCATTGGCCCCTTTTAGTCAAGAATGGAGCAACTGGGACTCAGAGCACCAAGTCCCCAGACTGAACACAGCAGAGGGACCCTGCGCCTGGCCCACAGAACGATTTTTTCCTCTAAAACCTCCAGGCTTGTGATGGGAGGGGCTGCTGCAAAGGTCTCTGACATGCCCTGTAGACATTTTCCCCATTGTCTTGATGATTTAACATTTGGCTCCTTTTTACTTGGACAAATTTCTTCAGCTGCCTTTAATTTCTCCATAGAAAATGGGATTTTCTTTTCTATCGCATTGTCAGGCTGCAAATTTTCCATACTTTTATGGTCTGTTTCCCTTTTGAAACTGAATGCCTTTATCAACACCCAAGTCATCTCTTGAATCCTTTGCTGCTTAGAAATTTCTTCTACCAGATACCTTAAATCATCTCTCTCAAGTTCAAAGTTCCACAAATCTCTAGGACAGAGGCAAAATGCCACCCATCTCTTTGTTGGAACATAACAAGAGTCACCTTTGCTCCAGTTCCCAACAAGTTCCTTATCTTTATCTGAAACCACCTCACCCTGGATTTCATTTTCTCTGTAATTGTCAGCATTTTGGTCAAAGTCATTCAACAAATCTCTACGGAGTTGCAAACTTTCCCACATTTTTCTGTCTTTTTCTCAGTCCTCCAAACTGTTCCAACATCTACCTATTTCCCAGCTCCAAAGTTGCTTCCACATTTTCAGGTATCTTTTCAGCAGTGTCCCATTTCTGGTACCCATTTATTGTATTAGTCTGTTTTCATGCTGCTGATAAAGTCATACTGAAGACTAGGCAATTTACAAAGGAAAGAGGTTTAATGGAAAACTCACAGTTTCACGTGGCTGGGGAAAGCTCACCATCATGGTGGAATACAAGGAGGAGCAAGTCACATCTTTCAAGGATGGTAGCAGGAAAAAAGAGAGCAGGGAAACTCCCATTTTTAACACCATCAGATCTTGTGAGACACATTCACTATCACAAGAACAGCATGGGAAAGATATACCCCCATGATTCAGTCATCTATTACCAGGTCCCTCCTATAACACATGGGAATTATGGGAGCTACAAGATGAAATTTGGGTGGGGACACAGAGCCAAACCGTATCAAAGTTTAAATGGAATTTGCATCTTGTTGAATATATATATTTGGATATGTAACAGAATAATTTCCTTGTAAATTATATCTTTTATGCGTTGTGTCTCAAGTTAGTGTGCTAATTTCCCCTGTGTGGTTTCACAAGACAATGTTTTTCATTCACTAACCACATTTCATACTGCATTAATAATATCAACACGGTCACATTTCCCTGTGTGCTGCCTTCAGGGTTATGAGAGATGTAGGGACCTTCGTTAAGTCCAGGTAAATATTAAATATCACTTATGAGAGAGAGAGAGAGAGAGAGAGAGAGAGAGAGAGAGAGAGAGAGAGAGAGAGAGATAACAATGGCACTTTCTGTCAGCCCTAAGGTCCTTTGGGATGTGTATGAATGCATATGACTTGTTCAGCCTGTTAAGCAGATGCTAGTTCAGCTGTAGTGCATGTGTCAATATTCAGACAGTTTTGGGGTGGGGTCATGGGGGAATTATGCATGTATAAAAATTACAGATATGAGCTTTGGGGATGCCTTTTAAAATCTGTATTTATTTTAAGCATTGATCTCAAAGATGTATTAATACTATTAGTTTCGATTATAGAAAGTTATAAAAATTAAAAAAGCAATTAGGAATAGAATAAAAGCATGAAGGAAAATTGTATCTAAGATTTTGAAGAAGGGTTATTGGAAGCCAAATGTGAAGATCTACCAGTGAAGACACACCAACAAAGAGTCTGTTACAGGTTGGGAGGCTTTCCTAAGGAAGTTTAGAAGAAAGGAGGAAGACAACTCATATCAGAGTTGTTCTTTTTACTGGAGGGTATAATACAGAAGTTACAATCACTGGCTACAAATATCAACATACAGGTTACAATGTCTGCATACAAGACAATTGGCAAAACTTCCTGATTCTGAAACAAATCAGCAAAACTTCACAATTCAAACACAAATCAGCATCCTTTTCAATGTCATTAGGTTATGCATTCATCAGTATGTAATTTGGGGAACTCAGAAAAAAATTCTTTACTCAGTGACAGGATGTTACCATAAATCACAAAACAAGTTAACTTGGAAGCCTGTTTACCTTCAAAGTAAACTGCCAAATGTGGCCTGTAGGTTATCAAATAAAATAGATCAGTCATTAATTTTGTCTGAAGTTTTCCTTAGTCCAATAGCCAGGCATTGATTTTCAGGTGCTCCTCTCTACTGTTTGTTTGATCATGTGATATTATGAACTGTAAGGAATTATTTAAAGTCTAAATATTACAGTTCTTTCAATTAGGGAAGCCATTTCTTAATATTTCAGCTCACAAAAGGAGTGATATATTTCTTTATGCTATTCTGAGACATGAAAAGAACTGAGGACTTCTTCACTTTTCTTTATAGAAAGATAAAATTAAATAAAGATTTAAAAGAAAAAGAGATTTTATAAAACTATATTAATCCTGTGTGTTTTTGCTCCTCTAGATGTATAAAAATACCTGAAATAATGAAACAAACAAATGAAAAACTCCTGATTACTGAATGCTAGTATTTTCTTTTTCCTTTTTCTCTTTCAGCTCTCAGGAGAAGTGATTTTGCAAATTGCCAACGAACCTGTTCTGCCCTTTAATGCAATTGATATAGCTTTAGAAGTTCAAAACAACCTTAAAGGTAATTTTCCTTTGAATTGTAGTAATTTTACCAATAAACATTGTTCAACTAATTTTCAACAAGGAATGGATGAAGTCGTCAATGATCTTACTAGCTATGGCAATGCTGTCCTTCCTGGAGAGGATGATCCTGGGAAGGGCCTGGAAGAATTTTAGCTTTCAATCAACAAAAATGAGATGCACGTATGTGTAAGCATAAAGGAGAATATCAGATTTTAAAGGATGGCCCATCTATTTTATCAAAGAGATTTATAATTCTAAGTTTCTGTTATTATTTACAGGTCTCATATAGAATAATATAGTTCAATGATCCATTTTTTTTTTTTTAACATCGTACCTAACAGTCAATCAGTTCAAACAAGACTGGTCCAGAAGTTTCTCTTTTGGAGTTGGTTTCTGTGTGGTATGGGCTCCATTCCATTTGACTGAGATATTGGCTCAGAACTTAGATCAAATATGATAAAGAAGAAACCAGGCAATGATTTCGGAATCTCTATTTCAATTCCTTCATGTTTGGTGATATCTCTCTCAGCAGAATTCTCACCCCACCCTAATAATTACCTTCATTTCCCCTTCATCTACATACAAATCTTTCAATTAGGCTCCTAATTTGTCTTCATTAACCAAATACAAAGGTCAGTATTGTGATTAAAGATTTCACCCGCCTCCTCTTTGAGTCACACATCTTCCTAAACAGATCTTTAATGAGTCATTTGTGGACAACTACTTCTCAATGAAAAAGTCAGTATTTTAACTGTAGAGCTGAAGCAGTAATCCTTTGAAAATGGATCATTCTAAAAAGCCCAATATTTCCAATAGCTGAAAATTTAATCTTTCTCTCTCTTTTTTTTTTTTTTTGA
>NW_016813124.1:1109273-1118557 GCF_001698545.2 Rhinopithecus bieti
CTTTTTTTTTTTTTTTGATATGGAACCTCACTCTCTGTTGCCCAGGCTGGAGAGCAATATGAGGCTAGAATTATATTATTAATTATTAATCTGGTTTGTGTGGATGATTAAGGACCCTTTCAACATCTGAAGAAAATTATTATCCTTCTCTACAGAAAGTTAAATGTATACAAACATTTTTGCATGTAATCCCCATGGACTTCACATCTCCTGAATCCAGTTTGTCATTCATTTACAAATATTTATGAAACAAACAAACAAAACAAAAGCAAACAGCAGCTGGATAAGTAACCAAAATTAAAATCCCTGCTCCTAAGAAACATACCTACATATTCTCATAGTGGAAGAAAATTAGCATAAATAAAAGCAAATCTGAAAATAGTATTATGCTCAAACTAATACCAATCACAAAATGCCATAATATTAATTACTTTGATACAAATTTGCATTCCCAAAATAAATGTCATGGCAGAACATAGCAGTTATATCCAGAGTATGTTGGAGAGCTCTGACCTGAGAATATAAATTTTGGATTCATCGTAGATGAAATTACCAGGGGATTGCGTGTAGAGTACAGAAAAGCTCTAAGACTTTTGAGGCACTCCTACCTTTAGAAACTGGGATAAAAGGTAAAATTATAGAAGGAGACCATGGAGGAGTGGCCAAAAAATAATAGAAAAACAAGTGAATCTTATAACCAGAGGCTGAGTGGATAAAATATTTCAAAGAGGAAGTAATCAACTGTATCAACTGCTGGTAATGGGTAAAGAAAAGGATAACAGAAAATTGACTACTGGATTTAGCAATGTGGAAGTCGTTGATGATCTTAACAAAACCATTTTAGAAGATTAGTATAAGCAAAAGCTGGATTAGAAGGCATTTGAAATAAAATGAGATATAATAAATTGGGGATATGTGGTGGTGTCAGAGGCATTTGAACCAGAGTGACTCCACCTTGAGTGAGGGCTAGTGACTCCACCACACCTTGAGTGAGGCTGAGACTTGCTAGGGCCACATGCCCGGAAAGTTAGGCATTCCTAGTCTCTTGATGTTTATGGTTAAAGGAACAGATTGATAATGTTTACTCAACAGACCCAGACTTGGGAGTGTTCCAATATCACGATATCTTGAGAACAAAGGCATTCCTAATTTTGCTTTAAAGACAACAGTATTGATTCTTGCAAAATATAGTAATTAAGAAAATTAATCCTTTATCACAAACCCTTGTAGCAGAGCACATCCCCCCATGACCTTTTTTATCCTGTATATAAACAAGCATTGTACCTAGGGCAGACATGTTCCTCTTCTTACTTTAGGAAATGTCCTGCTCTGTCTATGGAGTAGCTGTTCCTTCACCACTTTACTTTCTTAATAAACTTGCTTTTGATTTGCACTGTGGACTCGCCCTTAATTTTTTCTTGTATAAGATCCAAGAATCCTCTCTTGGGGGTCTGGATGGGAACCCCTTTCCTGTAACAGTGATATAGGTGGCAAAAAAAAAAAAAAATATGGAGTCAAGGAAGTGTAGCATGTTTTTATTTTGTTGACAGTGATCTAGTGGAGAGGTAAAATTTGCTGACAGAAGAGAGTAAAGGGAGAATCACTGGACTAGTTTTCTTAAGTTGGGGAAGCACAAGGATTGAGGACTTTGCATTAATTAGGAACTGTCATAGTCCATTCAGGCAGTTATAAGAAAATACCATAGATTGGATGGCTTATCAACAACAGTAATTTATTTCTTACAATTCTGGAGACTGAGATAACCAAGATCAAGACATCAGCAGTTTTGCTGTTTGGTGAGGGTTCATTTCTGGCTTCAGAGTTGGCCATCTTTTTGCTGTTAACTTAACATGGTAGAAGGGTTGAGGGAGATGTCTTGTGTTTCTTTTAAAAGGGTACTAATTTAATTTTTTAGGGTTCTGGCCTCACGAACTAATCAATTCTAAAATATTCCACCTCCTAATACCATCACTATAGGAGTAAGATTTAAATATATGAATTTTGGGGGGACATAACATTCGACCAAAGCAGGAACACAGTAGTCCATCCATGAAAATGTGAAGGGAGGCAGAATACACAGCAGATGGGTAACCTTGGTGTTGGGGTTCCTTGGCAAGTTTCTTTAGATTAGAAAAGCATAAAATAACCGGTTTTTTTTAGGAGAGTAAGAAAGTGAAAAATCATGAAAATATAAGTTTTTTGGGGCAGCATTAAGAGCCTAGAAGAGATACATATTATAAATTAGATAATTCAGCATAATTTTGGATTTTTTCCAGCCTTCAGAGGGGCATGCAAATGTAGAGGAGAAAAAATTTCTTTCCTCACTTATCACTAGGTTGATGGTTGAGATGCCTATAACAAAAGACACATTAACAAGTGTGAACTCAAAATATCTAAGATAGGTCTCAGTCCACTTAGAAAGATTATTTTTCAACATTAATGATGCACCCATGACACAGACTCAGACATCAATTTATATATGTAATATATGTACATTGGTTTGTTACAGAAAGGCGGGACCACTTGAAGGAGGGAGGGGACTTCCAGGTCATAGGTAGATAAGACACAAAAAGTTACAGTCTTTTTAGTTTCTGATTAACCTTTCACTCAATAAACAATTTACAGGAATAATCACTTATGCCTTAGTCTGGTTTAGTGAAAAGCTACGGCAAGGGCAGCAATCAGATATGCATTTGTCTCGTGTGAGCAGAGGGATGACTAAGTTCTGTCTCTCCTTTGTCCACAAGGAATTTCCTTGTAAGGGAGGTATGTAGCTTTTTTCCAGTCTTTATAGATACATATGTAGGAATAGAATGGGAGGCAGGTTTGCCTGACACAGTTCTCAGCTTGACTTTCCCCTTTGGCTTAGTGATTTGAATGTCCTGAGATTTATTTTCCTCTCACACAAGAGAAAGGCATGCGAGTTTATGTAAGTTTTCCATGACACAGGAGCCTTCAGAAACAAAGACCCAAAGAAAGAGGGAAATGTGTGTACTTTTATGCTAAGTTTGATGAAGAGTTCAGAAGTATGATTAGAAGAAAAAAAGATATGATCTAATTGTAATAAGTTGGGGGGAATTTAGTAAGATTTCTGTTCAGATTATTCTCAGTGTCTCTATCTCTTTGAGGACAAGTATGTTTCTTTTCTCCAGGTGTAGGGAGGGTGTCTCTGGAATAAAAGTTTTGTCTTACTTCAGAGGAAGGTCAAACAAATCTTTTTTTTTTTTTTTTTTTTTTCCAGACAGGGTTTCGTTCTCGTTGCCCAGGCTGTAGTGCAGTGTTGCGGCGCAATCTCAGCTCACTGCAACCTCTGCCTCCTGAGTTCAAGTGATTCTCCCGCCTCAGCCTCCCAAGTAACTGGAGTTACAGGCATGCACCACCACACCTGGCTAATTTTTATATTTTTAGTAGAGATGGGGTTTCACCATGTTGGCCAGGCTCTCCTTGAACTCCTGATCTTAGGTAATCCACCTGCCTTGGCCTCCCAAAGTACTGGGATTACAGGCATGAGCCACCATGACCGGCCCAGATAATTCTTTTATGGCCTGCTTCAGGGCAGAGGGCCAGGAGAAGGTCAAAGACAGCATCTTGTTTCTATTGCTTCCTCAATTGCAAGGTGCCATATTTTAGGGTAGGGTGTCCTAAACCCTATTACAGGCATAGAACAGGCAGAGTTGTGTTTAACCAGGGCTAGATCTTTTCTGCGAGAAGGACAATGAACTGCATAGGATGAAGAAAACTGGATGTACATAAAGGATGTATGTAATGAATGCATTATGATGGACTGAAGTGTTGTAACTGGGGTTGGAATAAAGTGAGGTTACGAAGGGAGTGAAGGCTAGTGAAAAGGAGGTAGGACCAACAGACTTCATGTCACCATGAGATTGAAGAACTGACAACACGTGAGCTGACAAGGCAGGAGGTGGATAGTCAGCAAGTTGGATTTGTGAAAATGAGATCATAGAGTGCAGACATTGGTAAGGACAGTGTCCAGGCCAGTGTATGACCATGAGAGTGTGGTACGTGGTTGCTAGAAGAAAAGAGGCTAAAGAAAAGAGAGTATCTCTATGTGGATATTGAAATTGCAAATACTTAAAAGTTGTATAAGAGTGAGTGATGATGAGTCAGGAGATAAAAATCTTCAAAGAATGAGTGGTGATCTAGAAACACCTTATATTATTCTTCTAGGGTTGGTGGTTCAAAAGCACAGGGTGAAAAAGCACTGCTGCCTACGAGAGCTAAAATGCAAGTGATATCATTATGGGAGAACCAGATTTCGATTAAAGCAAGAAGGGAAAGAAAATATTCTCAGAATAGGCCAGGGAAATTAATAACTCTTTCTTTAATAGTTATATCTGAGTGTATGTCATCACAGGAGGAACAAAACAAAACAGAACAACAACGATTCTATGGAGACTTTCACTCCAAGCCAGACACCACTATATCTAGATGAATCTGTCCCTAAAATCCAAGGTTCTCAAATGGATGATCCGGAGTACTTTGGCTTCTTACAGTTATATCAGACTTCTGCAAAAGATGAAGAACATTTTCTTTGGTTGTTGGTTGTTGTATGTGCTTAGTTTTTTTTGGATGTGAAATTCTTTGGGTCTTCCTGTCACTTTCACTCAGAAAGATGAGGCCAGACTTGAGATGTGCCCATATTAGAAAAATCAAAGCAAAGCAAAACAAAATGTAACCAAACAAAATAGGCCAAAAAATTATTTTACCATGTCCTGTGTGTTCGATAAAATTAATATAAATTTACACCTGTAAAGTACGCATTTTTGTATTTTACTTTTCGTGACTCAAAATAATCATGGTCAAAGATTATTCAAATATTTGCTAAATTGTAGGCATCAGTTCTATTTTAGTTATAACTTACTTCTAAAAATGGAATACAGTAAAGGTCTAATGTGTGAATGATGGAAACCACTTATCAACACCTAAATAAATATTGCAGTTTTAATTTTAGCTACAATGCTAGATAAGTTCATTAGCTAAACAGAACTCTTGTACTGTGTTAAATGAAACATAGAATTTTACTGCTTAATACAAGCTTAATATTTTTCTTATTTTTATGAGAGTTCACAGTGATTACTCTTAAATTCTCAATTACAGTGAAAAAAAAAAAGTGACCTTCAAGGCTGAACTATAAAATACTGTTTCTCCTTACTGCAAACAGTATAAATACGAAGGTCTCTGAAACCCAATTGCATTTTCAGTGGTGTAATTTTTACCACTTGACAACCGGCCATCTTGCTTATTTATTACACTAGTTTACAGTAGCAGCAGACCATTCTCAACCATTCTCACAACCACCAGAAAGAAGGATAATTTACCAGTGAATAATTTGTTTGGGTTGATTTATTGGATGGTTCTTGAAAGCTCATTTTGACTGAGTTACCTTGGCTCTTAATATTTGGTCAATGCCAAGCACATAATGGAGAATGAATATTTATTTGTGGTATATGGAGATATAGTATAAATAGTGATGGATAAGATAGTTGATATACTTCAGATGAATCAATACTTGTGACAAAAAATAAATCCAGTTTTCCTCTGGTATCCATGGAGAATTGGTTCTCAAATACCAAAATCCATAAATGTTCAAGTTCTTCATATAAAATGGTGTAGTATTTGCATATAACCTGTGCACATCCGCTAACACACTTTAGATCATCTCTAGATTACTTATAATATCTAATTCAATGTAAATGCTATGGAAATAGTTGTTATACTGAATTGCTTAGGAAATAATGACAAGAAAAAACAGTCTGCATATGATAGTACAGAAACCATTTTTTTCACAAGTATTTTCAATCTACAGTTGCTAACTGTATGTCCAAAAACTGCATTTAGAATGCAATGATACTAGTTTGCAGGGGCAGAGGAAGGTATCAAAAACAAACAAAGTACAACCCTACCCTTGAACCTTAGAGCAGACTAAAGAGTAAGTGCATAATAATCTTACTAAATTTGCTGTTTCTCACCTTATCCATTTCTCAATGTCTAAAACAGCACTTTAAAACAATTAATGTCTGTGTAATTCTGATGTTTCTTGCTTAATATATGCTATTTTTCTTCATCAGATTTCTTAAATGGCATTATCATAAAGACTTCATATGGCTAAATAAAGTAAAAGTCATTTTCATTTGATCTAGCTATGTACGCATTTATTTAGTGCAAGCCAGACTCAGCAGGAAACATAATTTTGAACTCTGTGGCTTATTGCCACCTCCTGATTATCTCACTAAATGTAAAATAGTTGCTGGCAGCATTTCCTCCTGTTCTTTGAATAACTGACAATGAGAATTTGGTCTGACTTTTTTCTTTTTTTTATTAACTCTGATAATTCATTAGCGTCAATCACTTCATTTTTGAAGAAAGGATAGTATTTCAAGGTGATGATCACACTAAGGAAAGCATTCTGTGTCCTGTTAGATTTGTAGTTTCAATTTTAAGTGTTTCTTTTTTTTTTTTTAACAGTTGCAAGTGATTGAGATCTATCGCATATGTTTTTTCTTTCTGAAAAATAAAAAGTGAGTTTCCCAACCAGCAAAATTAAGTTATACACTATATAGATTGCATGATTCTATTTCAATTTTGATTTAATTACTATCAATTCCAGCTCTGGACTGTCCAGTAGATAGTGAAGTACACTGGGTCCTCAATCCTGTCCCCTCCCTCAGAAGTCCAAGGCAGCCTGACTAAAATCCAGACAGTTCCAATAAAAGATTTTGTTCTCATGGGAATTCTGCATCATGTTAGATTTCTAGCAGTTTGACCTGAGCTGGCATTTCTAAAGCTTAGCTTTTTCATTTGACAAGGACTTCAACTCTAAAACATTCAATGAAAAGTATCTTATCTTGTTTGCTCAAATAAATAGAGAAATTTAATAAAAGGTTAGCCATCTACTGGAGGCAAGTGCCTAAAACTACATTTAGTCTCAATCCCCATTACATTTTTATATAGATGGTTCCAGGAATTCTCTCAAATGCCAAAATCCATGAATGCTCAAGTTCTTCATAAACAATGGTGTAGGATTTGCATATGACCTGTGCACATCCTCTAACACACTTCAGATCATGTCTAGATTACTTATAATATCTAATGCAATGTAAATGCTATGGAAATAGTTGGCATACTGATTTGGTAATCCACACTTAGTTCAAAAAAGTATTTGAGGCAACTGGCTCTTTAAGTCTGATTGTCTCCCCATTGTCAGAGTATGTCTTCAAAACTAGTTTTTCTTTCTCACCATTTCTCTTTGATCTCATATTTATTATCACCTAATGTCCCTTAATTATTATCATAAGCATGTTGTTCCTTTTTTCCTTTTGTTTATCTTCTGTCTCACAATTTGTTGCTATTCACATGGCTTCCCATTGTGATCATCATTTGCTTCTCCAATCTGAGTACTTCATCCAAATTCCTTTGAAGTTTTCTTCTGAGTTACCTACATTTTATATGTGACACTACATCGATTGAAATTGATGAATAACTTATTTTTCCAATTCTCCCATCATAGTAATGGCCTATTCTATTGTAACCTTTTTTTTCCTAAGGTGTATTTTTAGGATAAAACCTGTGCCCATGACAGAATAGTGCCATAATCCATTATGCTATGAGTGTTGCCTCACTGGCACACTTTTTAAAATGTTTGTTGGTTTCTTTGTTTGTGTAAAGATACTTTTAATCTTGGCTTGTAACAGAACATAAAGTACCCTTGCCTTGATGTTGATTAATTTTATTTAAGCCTTTTTTTCTTTTTCAGTTTCCTGTTGTAGCCAATATACAATTAGACTCACATGTGATATTAAATACGCAATTTCAACTTTCTGCCACAGGAGAATGATAGGAATAAACTCCACCTAAATTTAATTCATTCAGGAATGTGTTTGCTCATATTTCCCAAGCAGCCGGTAGCCAGATCATGTAGTCACAAATATAACACACTGACAACATAGGTCACAAAAGAGCCCATGGTAATATTTCTGCAACAAATGGACAGACAATTTAGGGAACCCACTGCACGCAATGAGTTGAAAGTCTTGCTAGATTTGCATCTGCATTGGCTGCCTGGATTACTGGATAATCTTTAGAATGCAGAAATATGTTGCTTATTTTGTTTTAAAGTAACCAGTCTAATCCTTCTAAACCTATCACTTTGGCATCTTTGCAATAAGATTTCTGTTTTACTCAGTTTAGCTATAATTACCCATTATTTTCTGGCATATTTCACCCTTAAATAATATCTTTTTATCTATGCATTATAAAATCTATGTTAGATTATTTGAGTATCAACAGTGCAATCGCTCTCACATTTTTTCACTACCTGAGTTGTTTGTTTAACATCTTTAAATCACCAGCTGAGATGATTCATTGTGATTCATACTAAAAAAAGCAGCATGAAGAATAGAAAATGTATGATAAAAAGAACTGCGTTGACTCTGGCTGAAATCATATTGGCAATTTCTTTTCTTTTCTTTAGTGATACCACAAGGTATTTTTAAGATGACATTAGGTAACATACATTTTTCCCCCCAAATAATCTTCTACTCTTTTAACCACTGTATTATGCAGAACATAAATCACACTTTCTCTTGTCACTACAAGTCAGTGAAGTCTGAGCTATGATTGTGCAATTGTTAGCACCTTTAAAACTGTGGTAAGCTCATCCACAGGATAATAGGTTCTGGGAAATACTATTAAAGAAAAAGGCTACGTTTGTTTGATACAAAAATGTTGTTTTAGAGGATGACCAGTACATTTCACTTTTAATTTAAAATAAAATTGAGTACACCTTTAAAATACAGCCCAAAAAAAAAAAAAAAACCGAAAATTGAAGTAAACTAAAATTTAAAACTTGTTGGAGTATGAAAGTCCAAAGAGATCATAATAATAAGCAGTAAAATCACTCTTTAGAACAGGAAAATTATAGGCTGGGCATGGTGGCTCATATCTGTAACCCCATCACTATAGGAGGCTAAGACAGGAGGATCACTTGAGGCTAGGAGTTCAAGATGAACCTGGACAAAAGAGTAAGACTCCATCTCTGAAAGAAAACTTTAAAAATTAGCTGGACATGGTTGTGCAAGCCTTTGGCTGTAGATACTTGGAAGGTTGAGGTAAAAGGATCTCTTGAGCTCAGGAGATCGACGCTGCAGTGAGCTGTGATTGTACTACTCTACTCCAGACTGGGAAACAGAGCCAGACCTGTCAAGAAAGAAAGGGAAGGGGAGGGGAGGGGTAGGGGGGAGAGGAGGAGGGAGGGAGAGGGGAGG
>NW_016813124.1:1118890-1157333 GCF_001698545.2 Rhinopithecus bieti
GGGGGAGGGGGAGGAGGAGGGAAGGGAAAGTTTTAAATTTTTCCAGGAGGTTGGGGAACAAAGTAAATGCCCAGGAGTTTATGCTAAGTTGAAACTAATTGTCTTAGTTCATTTAGTGCTGCTAATAACAGAATACCCAAAACTGGGTAATTTATAAAGAACAAAAGTTTATTTCTCACCATTTTGGAGGTTTGGAAGTCTAAGATCAAGGAGCTGGCAGGTTCAGTGCCTGGTAAGGGCCCAGTTTCTGCTTGTAAGAAGGCTATATCCTTTGGAGGAGGGGAACACTGTTTCTAACATGGCAGAAGAGGGGAAAACAAAGAGAGAGAACCCACTCCTGAAAGCCACTTTCTAAAGGCATTAAACCCACCCATGAGAGCAGAGCCCCCAAAGCCTAATCACCTCTCAAAGGCTCCACCTTCCAGTGCCATTACACTGACAATTAATTTTCAACATGAGTTTTGGAGAGAACAAACTTATCCATAGCATGCATCAAGCTATTGACTACCTCAGGTAAAATGTGGTTTGTGCTGATCCCAGGTTCTGGCAGGTAGCAGCATGTGTAAATTCAGTGGATACAGTCATTACTGTAGTTAATGGCCTAACCCAGAAGTCTTAGAAGCTTTAAGTGGATAGTGGATAAGCCATTATGAAATGACTTTGAGCTTGTGACATGCTGTTGGAAGGTGTTTTAGGATCCTGTATCAAGGGTCCTCAGAAGGAATAAGATTTCTGGGAAGAAGTTTCTCACTTTAGAGGCTACTCCACGAAGCTCCAGATACTGTGTTAAGTTCCTTGCATTTGTTATAATATTTTAACTTACTCTAGCTCAATGAGCTGAGCTGAGGATTAAGTCCAATTTAGAGATTAAGACACTGAGCCTCAGAGGAGTTTGTGTCTTAACCAGATGTATAATTAGTGGGAGAATTGGGGCTTGAATCTAGGTCTATCAGATTCCAAATCCCCTCTACCTCTCTGCTACACCACACTGCCTCATGAACTGTCTTGAGGGCAGGATGCTGCAGGATGATGGTTGGCTAGAAGGCAAAAGATTCCCTGAGTAGAAGGCATTTATTTTCCCCAGAACATCTTAGTCTTTCCTGAATTGACTGGCCTAGATCTCAATATCTATTTTGGTATCTATTGACTAACATTTCTCTCTCTCTTCTTCTCTCCCTGCCTCCCTCTCTCTCTCCTTCCCTCTTTCTTCCTCTTTAATTAATATGAATACTTCTTACAATATCCAGCTCCATTCTTTCCATAACAAGCCAGAAAAATGGGAGGATTTGGGTTAGAGGTAGATTCATCCTCTAGAATAGTGAGGACTAAGGGATGAGGATGGAAAGACATTAATATTTTTTAAAAATGGAACACTCTCCCTCAGCTGCTTTAATGTAGATAACATTCCATAATTTTCAAGAGTTCATTTAAGATGTCCTGGATTTTCAGGCAGTTTCATGATCTATCTCTCAAGGTTTACTTCTTCCCTGGACATTTGTCAGATCATTCTTATACACAATGAGCTCTTCAGTCATCCTCATGTGTATTTATTTCATGTGACACTTATTGTATAATTAGATGTATATGTACATTTCTACCTAGATCAGGAATTTATTAAGATTAAAAATTTAATCTTACATATCTTTGCTTCTTTCTCAATACTTTCAGAATAACATACAAAATAGGACTCAGTAAATACCTACTGAACACAGGTATTTTACTTTGAGATGAGGGAAAACAGAACAAATGCAAACTATTTTTGTTTGAAATTTGTAAGTTCATTGCAGTTGTCTCAAATAATATCAACATAGTTTCAGCAGACAGTCAACTACATTGTATTATATTAAGCTTGATTTTTAATATTTGCAATAAATCAGCATGTTCTACCATACTATAAAAATTTATTAATGGTTTGCTTTTCACCAGGAGCAATGATCTAAAAGAATCACTTTTTAAAGTTCACTGTTTAATTCCTTTATCCTTTATATTGTTTCTTTCTTTGTTCTTCATAAGTTTGAGATAGCAGCCCATGGGGAAAAATGGCACTCAATTTATAAGCACAGCAAAATAAAATTAGAAATCCTTATTAAAGTCTATATAAGAAGTAATAAGGAATATGATACATTGGGTTGGGGGGGCACAGGTTGAAGAAGTGATAAAGAGTAACATCTCTGAGGAAAAAAAAAATCAGTAAAGCTGTTACAGTACTTTTTCCATGCCTTAAAAAAATGGGTTTGTAGTAACTTGTGTTTAATTTGTGTGCTCTAATAACACAAACTTGCATAAATAGTGATTCATACACTTAGAAACTTACATGATTATTTTCTCCAAGGAACCTGAAGGACAGTAGTGGTAAGTAATTTATTCATGACCACACTGATAGCAATTAAGTAAACCAGACTGTAATCTATCTTTTGAATATCAAGTCCTTGGTCTGTAAACTCCATGTATATAATTTTAAACATAATTGTATTAATCATCTCTGAGAGAAATATCTAGCTTCCTGTTAATTTTCTTTGTTCAAATGTACTTATTATTTTTTAAACTTGAACTGTGAACAGCCTCAGTTTGTCCTCTTTTCTCTGAAATTCACCATGCGTTAAGTAAAGCTTTATATAATCGTAGTTTTTATGGAGTTTTTGTAGGGCATATTTTATTTCAATTTAGTTTAATTTAACTTATCTTTACACTAGCCTCTTTTCTTTTAAATATTTTTATTTTGCAATTACAATGGATTTTTAGTAAGAAAATAAAGGAAATAGCATTTGTTGATGCTTATTATGCACCAAACATCTCCCTGAATGATTTTGTAGACATTGTTTAATATAATAATACATTTCAAAAAAGACATCTCATCATTCACCATTCACTCAACAAATGTGTTAATAAATGACTACCATAAAACAGATATTGTGCTACAATCTGGGGATACAAAAAGAAATAAAATGTATTTTCTGATTATATAGGGTTCTTTCCAGTCAGAAAGAGTAGAGAGGGCAGATAAGGATCAAAATATTGCAGCTGCTATGATAAAAGTATATAAGTTAATTATTCATTGATTAAGTGGTAAAACTGTCACTTTTAGGTGCTAGGGAAATGGCAGTGAATAAAAGACACAAACCTTTTCCTTAATAGAACCGATATTCTAGTAGGGATCCCAAGGAGCATAAAAGACCAATCATTTGAAGTCACAAAAGCTTAAGTAGGAAAGGTAACATTTCTTTCTGGTCTGATTTAAAAGAACAAGCAAGCTCTAATTGGCAGAGAAATGGCTACTAGAAATCTTTGGAGCATCATTTATATATCAAAATGATTGAGTGAACATTGAAGATAGAGCTACTTTTCAATTTGTAACCTCATACCCTTGGAGTAATGCATACGGTGTGTTGTGAGTGGCTAGTTTCCACTATCAGGGTCCTTTCTGGAGCTAGTCAGTTCCTAAAACTGTCAGTTCTCTACGTCCGTACTACCATGAAAGGTAAATTCATTTAAAGCTAAATAAGGTAGAATGGTACAATTTGTCTCACTTGATTCAGTAGTAATGTGTTCAATTCTGTAATGTACGTTAGATCAGAACAGATTTTTCTTTCTTAAATGGAAGACTCTCAAGGATGTCGAACTTGTTTTTTCTGTTGTTCAGTCTTTCTAGCATAATCTAAATGTGCTGTATCCATCTTATTCTTTCCTTGTGCAGAGAGACTCCCTGGAAGTTATCTATGCATTAACTTTGCTGAACCATCAAAATTTAGGATAAACTATTTTCATAAAATGGCATTGAGTAAGTTATTCAGGGGCTAGGTTTTCCAGATGACCTAAAATACCCATTCTTGCAACCTCATTTTGTTGTGAAATCAAACGAGATAATTAATGAATGTGAAATGCACTTTGGAAATATCAAATGCCAAAACCTTGTGAACTCCTACAATTGATTTTATTCTTATTGTTAATTTCAGTGAACAGGGAGCTACATATTAGCCTCAAGCATTATTTCTCCTTCTACCACAATTTTTAACTAGATTGTGGAATATTGAAAATTAGCAAAAATGACTATGTTCTCTAAGAGCATTTCATGTAATCCTACCTGTGAATCTCTTTGTAGCCCTTATAAAACTACTTGTCTCTTTACATGCTTTTATTTGTTATCAGATTTTTTTTAAACATACTTTATTGAACCTACTTTGCTATTTAGTAAACAATTATTGAATTTCAACACCATGCTGGGCACTAAAGACATTGAAATGTAAAACAGTCTCCATCAAAGGAAGGTGAGAATAAAAAGTTATCATTATTTTAGAAGTTGGTAGTTCTATGACAAACATATTTAATGTATCAGCTATACATATAACCTAGTTTTCCTTTTCTTAGCATATCACCTCTCTGTAATTTTTCTTAAATATGTATAGAATAATCTGAGTAGCATATTGAAATCAAGATTCTTGGCTCCGCCCCTAGAAAGAATCAATAGTTCTGAGAATCTGCATTTTCATAAGAACCAAGTATAATGGGAACTGGTAACCCTTGGATTTTACTTAAGAGAGTCCTTTTGTGATGTTTCCCTTTTGCCCAGGACTTCTCCTAGTGAAGGCCTCAGGAGGCCTCCATTCATCACACCATCTGTCTGTCTCAATGTCAGCCTTTCAAACTGCCAATTTAGGTTATCCAGCTCTACCTTCCTTCATTACCTTGACTTGAAGTGATCCTCTGTAGTGATGTGCCAGTCTTGTTGAAGTCAGTTGTACCTAGTCTCCTGAGAATGATACCAGTAATTGTTGTCTCACTTAAACGCTGATTCTAATGGTGAGATACCTAGAAGAAGATGCGAGGAAATGCCCCTTTCATGACATGGTGAGAGAATGATTTTTAAAGAAAGTCTTGAATCACATCAGCTGAGAAGTGCTTACCCATAGGGAAATACTGAACAAGTATTAATCATTTAATCCTCTATAAATAAATCTATGAAGCAGGTACTATTATAACATTATTATTGCATTACTACATGAAGCAGGTACAATTATTATATTCATTTTATAGATGAGGGCACTGAGGCTCAATAACTTTACCAATATCACATAGATACTAACTGGTAGAGCAGAGATTTAAACTCGAATGGACTGCCTCTAGAATTCAGTGGACAACTATACTAGCGTTGCCTTTCTCTTTGTCAAAGGTATGTCCTGTGGACCTTTGCTACCACCATTCCTTTCAGAATGACTTTTAGTAAGTTACGCTAACAATTGGAAAAGAAACAAAAACAAACACAAACCTGCAAAGTAAAACAGAACAATGCAAACACTACATAAAATAGTTTTTAGTGTATTCTTAGGTCAAAGATATATTTCAACCTCACATTTCAGGACATTTCTAACGAAAAAAGAAAAAGAACCCAATATACACATGACAACATATAGTAACATGTCTCAGGTTCTCAAGAGAAAAGATCACAATTCAATTTTTATTTTCTTCCCTGAAATACAGTTTACTCTCTGGTGAACATAAATTTTTGAGCCAGAAAGATCAAACTTCTAATTCTGTCCTGTTATTTACTTGCTTGATAACCTATGACAATTTTCTGACTTTACTTAGTTCTCATCTTCTATGAAATGTGACAAGCAAGTTTTGGTCAGTATTAAAGACATAGTGCCTGGAATATAGCAATCTTTCAACAATCAGTACTGTACATATTTACCATTGTTATTATTATGAGCAGTTATAAACTTAGTTTAGTAGAATATAAAAACAAGTTTAGACAGAATGCTTTGGGCAAAATAAATAAATTCTCAAAGTTTACTTGATACTGAATCTTTTCCTTGGACAGCTAAGGTTCAAATACATATACCCTTGCTTTTGTCAAGTGACAAAAAAAAAAAAAAAAAAAAATCCAGAGAGAGAGAGAGAGAACTGTCAATGACAATTTCCTCTTCCTTCTTCAGTGGTCTGTCTGGTTTATAACTTAGAGTCCTGATGGGAAAATGCTTAATTTGCTCCCGTGAGAATGTCTCTTCTGAGATGGGCTCATTTATCTTCTCCAGGTGATCAACCCAACACCCCTCAACTGTTAGCCATGGCGTCACGCCTGCGGGAGAGTGCTGAACTTTTTCAGTCTGATGAGATGCGACCTGCTAATGATCCCAAGGAGAGAGCATCCAGCCGCATCCGGATGCTGAATGACATTCTCCAAGACATGGAGAAAAGCTTTCTGGTGAAGCAGGTGCCACCAGGTTTTTATAGGTAGGATGCGTGTCTCAAAAATTATATTTTTTTGCCCTAAATTAAATGTTTATATTTAACTTTCAGAATATATATCTTCTATGAACATAACAGTATTTAAAAGGAAACTATAAAGCGGTTACTCATTTGAGGGACTTCCCCCCCAAAAGAAAAATTAAACTGCAGAAATATAAAATAACAGAAACTTGGCTTAACAGTAGCACAGAGAAAATGAGTAAGAATTGTCTTACATTAATTTCAATATGAGTCAAATGTGATACGGCCAATGGAAAAGCAAATAGAATTATAGGTTGCACCAAGAGAAATGTACTTTCTTGACTAGATCAGGGAATAGACCCATGCTATTTTTTCCTATGAAGATCCCATCTAGATTAATGTATTTAATCCTGGAAACTACATTTTTATGTTGGCATTCAATAAGTTTAATATTTAGGAGAAAGCGGGATTTAGATGGATATTGAAACAACTGAAGAATTAGGCTTGTTTGGTTGGAGAGTCACATGGAATGCCCTCTGAAAACATATTAACAATTATATGGAAGGGAGATTAGATACAGATTCAGAGAATACTATAAGTACAATATGGCTTTGTTTTTGAAGTTCCTTATATAGTAGAAGATAAATGAAGAAAACATGAAGTTTAAAAGATTATGGTACCCATCAATCATCATAAAACCACGTCATTATAACCACAATGAGAAACCATCTTACACCAGTCAGAATGATTATTATTAAAAAGTCAAAAAATAACAGATGGCGAGAAAGCGGAGAAAAAGTAATGCTTATACACTGTTGGTAGGAATGTAAATTGGTATAGCCTTTATATATACTTGGAAAACAGTATGAGATTCCTCAAACAACTAAAAATAGAATTACCTTTCAACCCAGAGAGCTAATTTCTGGATATCTACCCAAAGGAAAACAATTTTTTATATCAAAAAGATACTTGTATTCATATGTTTATCACAGGACTAGTCACAATGGTGAAGTCGTAGAATCAACCTGAGTGTCTATCAACATATGATTGGATTTAAAAATTTGGTGTAGGTACTCTATGGAATACTAAGCAGTCATCAAAAGGAATGAAATCATGTCTTTTGCAGCAACATGGATAGAGCTGGAGTCCACTATCCTAAGTGAAATTACTCTGAAACAGAAAATCAAATACCACATGTGCTCACACATGAGTTGGAGATCAATAATAGATACAGATGGAATATACAGAGAGAAACAGACACTGGAAACTGCAAAAGAGGGAGAGTTGAAAAGTCACATACTGGATACACTGTTCACTATTTGGGTGATGGGTACACTAGAAGCCCAGACTTCACCATTACATAATATGTCCATGTAACAAACCGGCACATGTACCTCCTGAATCTCTACACGTTTTAGAAAAAGATTATGGCATATTTAAACAGTTTTTATTTAACTGATAATCTATGAGACACAACATATAAATACATACTCTTCTGTTTAATATATACATATGTAATGTATTATATGACATATTTAGTATATGTATATGTGTATATATAGTATACATATGTATATATTTGTGTATATATATTTTATATATGTGTATATGTGGGTATGTGTATGCATGTATGTGTAATTTTATGTAGTGTGGAAGTCTAAATTTGTGGCCCTTTAAGAATGAAAGTTCTGGCCTAAACAGTCCTCCTACTCCATTCTTTCCCCAGTATCTCTTTGCCTCCTGCTGCTTCTCATGATATACCCTGGTCTAGACATACTATGTATAAACAAAGGTTTTAACTAGGACTAAAGAACTGATGTACAGGTATAGAAATCTTAATTACATATGAGAAAAAAGTAAAAGAATAAATGTTTTGCTATTATAAAGCAGCAAAAGCCTTATCACTGCAGACATTAAACAATAGGCTGGGTGGCCCTAAGCACCTGAATATTTGGACCACATGAGGTTTAAGGTGCCCATTAGTACTAAAGTTCTGTGACCTCACATGTCACTTAATCTTTCAACGTCTTAATTTCTATATCTATAAAAGGAGATGGTGGAATGAGACTCCTTTATAATAAAAGACGTTTTTAAAGCCTGGTATTTGATAATTTTCCTTTATGATTTTAAACTCATAAAGGTATGAGTTTAAAGATATAGTTAAGACACTTTGTAAGCTCCTTGTATTTTTTTAAGCATCAGGGACATAGCTGTCACCTTAAGTTACCTTCCCTGATGAGGTATATTCTAGTGGTGGGGATGGGGAAACAGAATGAACAAAGTAATTAAATAAATATAATGCTAGATGTAATAATTACTGAGGAGAAAAATGAAACCACATTATTAAATCTAGCATTATTAGAAAGTCATAAAGTAGATAACTTAGATTTTAAAATATATTTTGTAAATTAGTCTATTTACTTTTAAGAAAATTCAGAAATTGTCACAAATTATATGGAAAGAACATAGTTTTGTATAGCATAGTAAGCTTTGCCCATTTGTCTTTTTTGGCACTTGCACTGGAAATGGAAGACCCTTCTATGTTTCAAATTATGCATCTGGCAAACTTTTAATATCCTTTCAAAATGTTTATGAACTCAATTTACTTGATCATGCATTTTGAGTAGAAAAGTAGATATTTGTCTGCCCCTGAGTTAAAAATGATTAAACATTTTTTTCCTGTTAGTAATGTAATTACATATACCTTGTGTTATCACTATGCAAGACTCAAAGTGTTGATTATAATAATGTGCTAACTCATATAACAAACTTTAGGAGTGAAAGTTTTTGGTTCACTATTTGAAATTGTGCTAAACTATTACTATAGTTATTGAAGGGATACATGTCTGCCTTTCTTTTCCTTAGCTCTATTAATTCATGTTAATTTATTGATTTATATATATTAATTTATGTGTGTATACATACATATACTATAACAGTGTAAATAGATTACTTTCATTTAGATGTATCTGACTGACCTTTATCTCAAAATTGTCACAAATTTGTACTTCATTTATAAAATACATAACAAATCATCCTACTTCATGTTTTTACTTGATAGCTAATTCACATTTCTAAAAATTATTGATGGAAACATTTCAAAATTACAATAGGATTTCCACTCTCAGTGCTTATAAGCACATTCTCAATGGGGAAGGAAATATTCAAAGTAAAAATTTGAGTTGAAGCAAATGAAAAGTAGATTGATTATTTATAGCGATAATTATATAGAGATAAAATAAAATTGTTAATTATATTGTACAAAAGAACATTTGGTGAACAGGGTTCAATTTCTTTTTAATGTTAAACAGTCTTTAGAGATGTTATTCACATAAGAATCTCACTCTTTAACCCATTGGACATACAGAATTCTCATCTAACACACAAGAAAGAAGTGAAAAATGATTTGCATTTTAAGAAGGTTCTTGACAGAACTTTACTGTATAAAGCCAAATACTTCACTTTGCCTTTAGATCATGTCCCAAAAATTATCGTCTCAATAAAAGTGCCACTAAACATTGGAAAATATTATTTTTGGAATATGCAGAATAATATTTCCAATAATCTGGAAACAGAGGATTCAAAGATTTTGAATCCCATGATGTTGCATCTAAAGCTGGCTCCTCATTGAATGCTGCTCTCTGCAATACTGCTGGAAACTGGCAATATAAGATCCCTACCTTCAAGGAGTTTAATTTAATTCAAGAGCTAAAATACATAAATTATATATCAAATACAGGTACAGAATATTTACTCAAAGTACCCAATGAATACTACAGCCAAGAAGTACTTTTGTGATTTGTGATTCAGTGAAGAGAGAAAGTATTGTCCTGTGGTAGTCAAGAAATACATTTTTTTTTTTTTTTTTTTTGAGATGGAGTCTCGCTCTGTCACCCAGGCTGGAGTGCAGTGATGCGATCTTGGCTCACCGCTACCTCTGCCTCCTGGGTTCAAGCGATTCTCCTGTCTCAGCCTCTGGAGTAGTTGGGATTACAGGCACATGCCAACATGCCTGGCTAATTTTTGTATTTTTAATAGACACAGGGTTTCACCATGTTGGCCAGGCTGGTCTCAAACTCCTGACCTCGTGATCCACCTGCTTCGGCCTCCCAAAGTGCTGGGATTCCAGGCGTGAGCCACCATGCCCAGACACACAAGACTTTATAGGGAAAGAGAAAGATGTATTTGGGCTTGAGGGAATGATAGTATGCCCATTAAATTAAGGTGCATTTCCAGGACGACAGTTTGAAGAAAGACACAAAGGAGAAGTTGTGTGTGGTGTGCTCAAGAGTGAAGTACAAAAGGTAGACTAGTTTGAATGGTTATTGGTTCATGGTTATGCAAAGGTAGGTAAGATCAAGTTGTGGAGTCCCTTAAATGTTCTGTTGAGAGGTTTGGGCTTTATTTTTCAAGGACACAGAAAAGCCATGGAGAAATATGTGTTGTTAGGAGGATTTATCTGGTGTTCCTGAGAGGGTGCACTGGAGTCAGGAGAGAGCAGAAACCTTTAGGAAGAATATGGGAGTAGGAAAGGCATGGGGTGAAAAGAACACAATTCGACATGTTGGTGTCAGGAATGAAGAGCCAAGGGCCAATTTAGGAGGTGATGTTTACGAAGAATTGGTTAATTTAGTGATTGTGTGGCTCTAAGAATCTCGTTGCAGGTTGATTTTAGAATTTCTCTAGGTCTAGGTGGGAAAAGAGGATTGAATACTGGAAAGGGCCTCTTCTTTGCCCCATTTATCTAGCCAGTTAGGTAAAGCACTCTGTGTCTACATGTAATTATATGAAGATCTGTGGATAAAGATAATTTCTAAAGTCATTTCCAGCTCTACAGACTATTAAGTCTCACAACCTCTGTTTTCAAGGGGGCATCTAATTCTGAGTAAAGAGAGAGGGAAAGGGCACCGGGATAGACTGCAAAGCCATAAATGAAAACATTTTCATTTTCATTGAAAATGAAAATTTCATTTTCATTTCATTTCATTGCTGGGGAGCCAGCAAAACAATATCTATGTTCACGGACCACGTCAGTGAAAGTATGTTGAAAATTACAAAGCGTCACGAAAATATCACTACTATCAAATTCGGCAGTGTAAAATTTGACTTGTTGCTCTTGAGTAGACAGGGGATTCTGTATTTTCTTAAGAATTCTAAATCTTCTATCTCATTCCTTCCTTTACTCTCATTCTAGTAGGCAGTGCTCTACCACTCCTGGGTACTGTGTGTGTCTGGAGAGATCTCTGGGCATCTGCGTTTTGCCATTGGATCCTTTTTTGTTCCCTGTAGTTATTACTCTACAAAAGCAGAGCAAGGAGTCTGACCTGGTAAACCTGTGCATTCCCACTATAAAAAGCTTTTCTTAAAAGAATTGATAGTCTTTATTTTTTAAAGCAGGTTTAGGCTTAGAAAATAATTGAGCAGAAAGTACGGAATTCTCGTATGACTCCTCAGCATCCCCTCTTCCTAGACACAGTTATCCCAATTGTTAATATCTTGTGTTGATATATTTGATAAAATCTTGATACAACATTGGTGAATAGATACAAGCTAAAATGAATAGTTTAATATCAGGGTTCGCTCTTCAGGTTGTACATTCTTTGGGCTTTGACAAATGTATAATAATATGTACCCACTGTTGCAGGGTCACATACAACAGTTTTACTGCCCTAAAATCTCTTGTGCTCCACCTATTCATTCCTTCCTACTGAACCTCTGGCAACCACTGATATTTTCACTGTCTCCATAGCTTTGCCTTTTCCAGAATGTCACATATTTGGAATAGTACAGCATGCAAACTTATTGGATTGGCTACTTTCACTTAGCAATATGCAGTGCATTTTCTCCATGTTCATTTCTTTTTATCACTGAGTAGTATTCCATTGTATAGCTATACCAGTTTGTTTATTCATTTATCTATTCAAGGGCATTTTTGTTGCTTTCAAGTTTTGGCAGTTGTGAATAAAGTGGCTGTACATATTTTGGTGCAGGCTTTTTTTGTGGGCATACATTTCAATTTATTTCAGCAGATACTAAAGTGTGCAATTGCTGGATAATGTGGTAAGCCTATGTTTAGTTTTGTAGGAAACTGTCAAACTGTCTTTCAAACTGGCTGTACCCACCAATAGTCAATTTCATGCCCACCAATAGTCAATGAAACTTTCTGTCGCTCCACATCTTCATCTGCATTTGTGTCATTGTTTTGGATTTTAGCTATTCTAATAGATGTATGTTGATATTTCATTGTTGTTTGAATCTGCAGTTCCCCAATGGTATATGATGTTGTGCATCTTTTCATATGCTTATTTGCCATCTATATATTTTATTTGATGTGGTATCTGTTCAGCTCTTTTGCCCATTTTTAAAATTGAGGGGTTTTTTCTTATTGTTGAGTTTTCAGGCATATTTTTATACTTTGGACACCAGTCCTCCATTAGATACATGTTTTGCAAAAGATTTTCTCTCAGACTATGGCTTATCTTTTCACTCTCTTAACAGTGCCTTTTGCAGAGCAGAAGTTGTTAATTTTAATGAAATTTGAAAATTAAATTATAATTTTAATAAAAGTCAGTTTACCAACTTTTCTTTCCTGTGCTTTTTGTGTCATACTTCAAAAGTTATTGTCAAACCCAAGGTCACTCAGATTTTATCTTATATTATCTTCTAGAAGTTTTGTAGTATTGCATTTTACATTTAGTCCTATGATCCATTCTGAGTTAATTTTCATGAAAAGGATAAGGTCTGTGTTTCAATCTTTTTTTTTTTTTTTTTTTTTGCATATAAATGTCCAGTTGTTCCAGCTATTGTTTGTTAAGACTCTCCTTTCTCTGTTGAATTGCTTTTGTCATACAATATAGTTTTAATATTGCTTTTGTGATAAGCATCTCACTTGTTCACATTAGAATAGCTTTCAAAATTAAGAATACCAAATAACAATGGTATTATAAGAGAGCACTGGACTTGGGATCTTTAAAAGTAGGAAGAGATTTGAAATGAAAATTTGTCTTTTTCTTCTTAAATGGTCTGCAGCAAGATAATTAGCATTTCTGAGCATCAGTTTTTCATCTCTAAAACAGATCTCAAAAGATTATTAATACTTCAGACTCTGATAATGTTCTCATTTCCAAAGCTCCCCCATATCACTATTAACCAAGGGAGACATATTTAAAAATTAGGTGACAGCAGTTCTCTTTTCCCAGAATCACAGCAGTGAAGTATTTCCTTCATGTTTAATTTTCAATATATTGTCCTTCCCTTTATAAAACCTTTGCTTATTGCCTGCCAATTGAGGGGTTGCAACCTCTCATAGAAAATAGAGTTTGAGGAGTGACATTAAATATGCAGTTAAGAAAAGAGTAAATAAAATATCTAAGTAGCACTAGCTTCTAAAATAAATCTTGGGTCTTTAAATGACAAACCTTTTCTAGTAGAAAAGACTTCTATCAAATCACTTTCTTTAGGTGTTTGGGGAGTACTGTTGTATAAGCATCATGGTCTTCTGGGGCATATTCTCCTACATGTTTTAAGTTTTGACATTTAAACTACTTTTTAGATTTTGGAACCAACCATTTTGTGGTTGAAATTTAATATCTTTTTAAAAAGTGCATCTTCTTAGCTTATTTTAGCCAATTTCAGCAAGATTTCCAGACTTATCACAAATTATTCCAGTGTTTAAGGGTATGAGTCCTTGAGGTTACTGTTGTGTCTCTATCTCCTTTCTTCACTCACCCATACACTAGCTTACATAGTCTTAAAATGAGAGCACCCATGCACTAGCTTACATAGTCTTAAAATAATTATTGCCCTCTCTTTTATTTAAAGTGATTGCATTAAACTGAACAGAAACAGAAAGATCTTTGATTTTAATCTTTTAGTATACAAATAGAAAGCCATGGGATTTGAAAACTGCTCCAAACAAAAATATAATGACAAAGGATTTCTACTAATATGCTGCTAATAATATGTGTGTAAGGTATATGAACATGACCCCACATTTATGCATTAAGATGACACATCTCCGTAAAATCTCATCTTTATTCTCTCTCCACATTTAAAGAGATAGCAGTTAAACAGTAATAAGGGTTTCCTTTCTTCCCCATTCTGACACACACATACACACACGCACACTGCTGCATTACTGTGGTAAGATAGGTTTATCGGGAAATTTTACAAAAGGATAGGAAATTTGGTGTGGCTTTGGAAAAGAGAATCAGAGATTCACTCTTTCATTTGTGTTAATCTGAAAGGCGTGAGAAATCAAGAAAGCAAACATGAGCTAGTGTCTAATTCTGACTGCTAGATAGAAATAGGACTCTTAGGAAAAGTGAACATCCTCCAACACCACCATTGGAGATGAATTAAAGTCTAATTATTATATTTAAAACAAAACTATTGATTATGGTCTAGTATCCCATTGTTATTTTTTATGTATGGTATTTCAGCTACATCTTGGCTAAGCAGACTACAGGGACTATCTAAGTAACTATACGTACATTATTCTTTCTTTGAGAAAACACTTCTGAATTCCAACAATGGCCATAATCAGGAGTTTGGGGAGCACAGCCCATTTGTAATTTGAGGGACAATACATGTATGTGTATATACATCTGCATGCCTTGTGTATCTCTGGCATTGTGTCCTTATGGAAGATGTCACAGCAGGTTCATAATAGAGGAAATTATTTCAGAGATTGCCAGAATGACCTTGTGGAAGTTCAGGGGACCATTTCAAGCTAATCCTAGCCAAGACCATTTTTTTTTTTTTTTGTTAGCATCCTTGAAAGCAGAAAAATAGCAATGTAAATGTCAAGATGCTTCTGCCTTTAACCAAGAATAAACAAAGAAAGCAATCCACTAAAAGTATTTTTCAAACACATAAGTCCCAAAACTTTGCTTTTGAAAGATGTTAGAATTGGTTTATACTTAGGCAAGCAATGACATGAGACAGAAGTATTAAAAAGCCACATTTCTCAGGTATTATACGATTAATTTCCATCTACATATTCAGTACATATGTAAAATTAAGAGGTTGAAACCCAACCCCCCCCATCACTTCAGAATAACAATGATCTCATTATACAGTTTTCATGGTGTTTTAATTAGAGTTAGTTATATAAGTCCCAATAGAACCTCATGTTCCGTGTTTGATTAGGATAATGACTACTTTGTTCGGTTTGTACTTTCTTTTAGTGAGGTGTGGGTGGTCTGAACGGAACTAAAACCCCAGCATTGTTTCTCTTGTCATTAATTCTATCAGCAATGCCTCTGATTTCTTTAGACTATGAAAAATAACTAGTGATTAAGAATTACCATAATGCTTTTAACATATTTTAATAGCGACCACTTGCACAAAAGAATCTGTGTATGAATACAAAATTTTATAATCTACGCAATGACAATGTAAAATTTCCAAAAGAAGGTTGAAGACCTGGCTCATATACAAAATCTTTGTAACGTTGATCATTATATACATTTCCTTTTACCCGTTTATGAATAAATACATACATTAGTTTTATAATTATGTATCCTTTCATATTTTTAAAGTTTCCACTTCTAAAAGGAGCAAAAAAGCTCCCAAACTTTAAGAAAAACCAGATTAATATACTGAAATTCAAGCCTCATTTTTTTCAATCACTCATTTGTCAATATTAAAACAAAGAACATATCCCATTTTAACAGACAGCATTCAAACACAATTTGACTAGACATTTAACAACTTGTTTTAAAATTTCAATTGACAATGAAATAAGAGTAATTAGTCTAAGATCCAGTCTGCTAGTATCAAAATAGTAATCCTTTTGCGTATAACTGTTTGGGTTTTATAAAAATGTTTCTTTCAGTTTTAAGGTACATCCTCATTTAAAGTGAGAAAAAAATTACTGTTGTCATATTTGCAAGTCAAGACCCATTGCCAGTCTGACAGTGAGTTGTGACTTGATGGTACATTGAATAATTAAGACTAACAATAACAACAGTACTTTCTATAGAGGATGATTTGTTTATACCAGGCACTGTGCTACACATTTTTCATGTATTATTTGTAACACTTCTAACAATTCTGCCAGATTCGTCTTATTATTCCCTTCATACATATAAGAAAACCAAGACTTAGAAAAGTTAACATGTGGCAGAAATGGGATTCAAACCTAGTTTGTTTTCTTTAAAACCACTACTCTTTCTGCTAGACAATACGGCATACATTTGATCCAAATTATCCCTAGTTTGCTCAGATATCACCAATAAATTTAATTAGATTTTAGTGTTAATATAGCCAAATATGTATAAATTAAGTTTTCCACATTTCAGAATTACATCCCCTAACCTTGATAGTGACAAGATTGCATCTGTGAGACACCAAATTTATCCCTATGTCTGGAAAAGACATATGCTTATTGTCCTAAATCAGTAACATTATCTTGTCTCAAAATAGTGTCTATCCTTTTGTGTCTCTGTAAATCTTAGATGTAATTTAAAAAGTAGGCATATTTCTCTGCCAAATCTCATATACTATAATTAAAAATGTTTTTACATAAGTAACAATATAGTATAGAGGAGGGCTCAGTAGACTGGGAACTTGAGAGTTGTGGGCTGAAGACCCAAAAGACTCCAGAATAAGTCTCTTAACTTCCATGACATTTACTCTCTAATCAATTAGGTAAGAAGAGATAAACTAGTGAATCTCTAAGATAATGAAAATATTAGTTGAGGAAGTGTTCATAACTAATACAAATTGACTTCCATATTTTAAATGCATTTCAGGGAAATAATTATTTCAATGGGGAAGAAAATAATGAAATCTAGGTTCGCTATGAAGCCATGTTAGACATTTTAACATTTGTTTCTCTCTCCTTTATTTTATCTGCTATTTTATTTTATTTTATGGGTATAAATATCTTTCTGATTTAATATGATCCAAAGAGAATTAAGAGAAAGGATCATGCTGAGTATTTTCTTTGTTCTGAAGCACCTGAAACCTCATTTTGCTACATAAGGAAACTAAAGTTTCCAATTGCTGTGTAAATCATGTGTTTAGTAGATGAAATGCTCAGTAATCATTTTGCACTTGACATTTTCTAGATTACGAGTAGCAAAATTTTCTTCTTATAATAAGAAAGTAGATCTGTAAGCCACATATGGAGCAAGTATGGCATATTGAGATGATACACAAGGAAAGGACAGGGAGCCAATAGGCATGATTCTATAAAGCACATATTTAGTCCTGTACACCATCCCCAGTGGAATCCTTTGTTCAAATGAAAGCTTACATGAGCTACACTAGTTGACAAGGAAAGGAACATGAATGTTGCCTCTGTTTCCACAGTCACCTCAAAGGAGTACCTGGTTTGCCAGCCACTACACTTGATTGTGCTGCTTAACCAGTCTGCTTGCTAAGAACACAAGACTACAACATTTTTAACTGATTAGAAAATATAGATCTGTAAATTTATAATCATACTTAGATTAGATCAACTTGGAAATTTATAAGGGCAATAATGGATGAAATGGGAAGTACTCACCCCATAGTCTATAATTAAAGCTAAATATAATACATGATTTAATTTCTAATTGATATAATCCTTATAAAACTGCAACAAACCCTCAAATTACATATAGTGGGGTTCAAGTATTTCCTCCAAGTCTACCTTTATCTGACAAGTTCCACTGAGAAAGTTAGAAGGCAATCTAGGTATTCAAATTAGGAATAATTTAAATAGAATTATAAGTATG
The DNA here is from genome assembly GCF_001698545.2 of Rhinopithecus bieti. Lineage (NCBI taxonomy): Eukaryota > Metazoa > Chordata > Mammalia > Primates > Cercopithecidae > Rhinopithecus > Rhinopithecus bieti. The sequence continues at coordinate 1,136,821 of NW_016813124.1, forward strand.
TATGTGCATAGAAGTGTTGAAGATATAAAAGTGATGGAAATGCTCACTTTGGTATCACATATATTAAAATTGGAATGATACAGAGATTAGCGTGGCCCTTGCGCAAGGATGACATGACAAATCATGAAGTGTTCCATATTATTATAAACAAAAAAAGATGTATTTTAAAGTCAAGGAAGCTTGAAGTTTCTTTAGCTTTCTTTAAGCTAAGTTTCATAGAATCAAGAACTGCTAGAACTGAAATAGAACATTCAATGACAGCACCCGCCGCCTGCAGTTCTCAGGCAGGCAACTTCCAGCAGCTCTCTGAGAAATTCTATGAATCTCCTTTTGACATTTGCATGTTTGTCTGCCTGCAACCGTTGCTGAAGAAAGCAGATTCGGTTCTACTTCTGCCTTCCAAGTCCTGCGTGATGACTGTTGCAAATTTTGTATCTTTTCTGCACTTTGAAAATGTTTGTTGACTAATTTATCCAGAGAAACTTTCTTGGTCCTTTATGCCCTTTTCCCTAGATCTTAAAAGAACAGGGACCTGCCTTGTGCCATAATTGGTCATGATGGGGTTTTATTGGGGTTTTGTCGGCCCACACTAGGTTTTATTGGGATTGTTCCACGTATAATACATGTCCATATCAAACAATGGTTAGGCTATCAGGATACTGCCTATGAGACTTTCAAGAACTAAATAAAACTCATGTACCAGATACTTAATATACTGGATGTATATCTCTGGTCTTCACAATAGCTTATGTAATAATTGTTGGAGCTGGTAATTTTACCAGGCCTTTCTTGTTTCCAAGCCATCTCTCTCTCCACATACTCCCAGGGGCTCCGTATACAGTTTTTTGATCTATCAGATTACTCACCCAGGTTGGTATTTTCCCTATGGTGTTGGTAAGGGCTCTGAAGTTCAGAAAAATTACTTTCTCTTTTCTTCAAAGTTACCAGAGATGGTAAATTACATAAATTAGTTAAGGAATAGAACCTGGTTGCAGTCATTCTGAATTTTATTTTAAAAAACAAATTCAGTCAGGCATTTGTTTTTGACAAACAAAAGTGGCTCACACCTGTAATCTTGACACTTCGGGAGGCAGAGGCTGGAAGATCACTTGAGGTCGGGAATTTGAGACCAGCACGGCTAACATGGCGAAACCCCATCTCTACCAAAAATACAAAATCTTTGTTGTGCATGGTAGTGCGCCCCTGTAATCCCAGCTGCTCCGGAGACTGAGACAGGAGAATCACTTGAACCTGGGAGGAGGAGGTTGCAGTGAACTGAGATTGCTCCACAGTACTCCAGCCTGGGCGATAGAATGAGACTTTGTCTCAAAAAAAAAAAAAAAAAAAAAAAAATTGTAGTAGCTTCACAGACTAGAGTGGTATAAAAAGAAGATTTAAAACAGAGTTTGAATAAAATGGTCATACTGTGAGCCAAAAGAGAAGCAGAATATATTTTATCTTACACATACAAAAATGGATATTTAATACTTTGCTGTTACTCCTCTCTAGACTATAAGATTAATGCCTATGGCTTGGGTGATATTTTGTTTCTTGCATTTCCTGATTCTCTTTTTAATCTTACTACCTTTCTTACCTGTAAGTTAGAATTTGATGTCACTTTTTCAAAATACTTATCTAAAATTACTACTGATTCCATTATACTTATTAATTCATATGCTTATGAATTAATATGCATATGCAAAACTATACCAGGCCCTGAGAATACAATGCTCAAAAATATAAATATCAACCTTACCCTTTGGGCTTTACTTTCTGTTGGGAAGAAACAGAAAATAAGCAGACAAAAGAACAAATCAATATGTAATCACAAACTTTACAATTGTCTTGAAGGAAAGAAACATCACCTTTTCCATTAAGGTAGCTAAATAGATTTGGGGAGTAACTTGGGCCGAGACTGAAAATTAAACAAGGGCCTAGAGGCCACAGAGAGGGGTTAAGTCTTATTTTCAGGACCTTTAATGTCTGATTATAGGTAGATTATAACATACTTTTTGTCTATTTATGTGTAATCTTCATCATGTATTCTGTATATCCCTGATTGCTACGTAGAAAAGAGATTTTAGAGGTAATGGAAGAAATGGAAAAATTAGCACTGATGTGCTCTTTTAATCATCTAGGCATGTCAGTCAGGATTTTCCAGAGAAACAGAACAATAGGACAATAAGAGATTACATATATATGTGTGTGTGCATGTGTGTGTGTGTGTCCCTATGTGTGTGTCTCTGTGTGTGTCTGTGTGTAATTTTAAGGAATTGGTTCATATGATTGAGGAGGTTGGCAAGTGTGAAATCTATGGATAAGGAAGGCTGACAACTCAGGGAAGAGTTGATGTTATAGTCTTGACTCCAGTATCTGTAGGCAGGCTGTAGCAGGCTATAAATGTACTTAGAATTTCTATATTATATTAATAGTCCAAGGCAGAGTTCTTTTTTCTCCGGGATACCTCATGTTTTGCTTTTGAGGCCTCCAACTGATTAGATGAAGCCTACCCACATTATCAAGGGCAATCTCCTTTACTTAAAGTCAACTGATTGTAAATCTTAATTGCATCCGTAAGACACCTTCACAGCAACATATGGACTAGTGTTTGAACAAACAACTGGGCAGTATTGCCTCACTACATTGACACGTAAAATTAATCATCACAGAGATCATGTTGGTGGGAACGTAAATATAGAGAAGATTAATTTGTAACATTTCGGACATATAATCTACAAAAACTTGGTGATGAATTAGATATGAGGATAAAGATGAGGGAAGAAATCAAGAATAACAGGTCTTTCCCATGAGGAGTGGGTTTTAACAGCTATGATGTAGAAAGAATGAATCTTTTCTAAATGGGATTCTGCTGACTTCAGCTCAAATATTATGATTGACAAGGCAAGATTAATTTTGTTATGCACTTTAAATGACTAAATAATCTTGAGAAGAAATTCTGTTTGTATCTGTCTAGTTATATTTGGCTAATCCTAATGTAGACTAAAAATTTGCCTTGCCTTCTCTTTCTCATCCAAAATAATTACATGCAAATAGTAATCTAGTCTTTATGCAATAATGTGAAATGGGAGGAAACATAGCCAAATATTTCTGGAAGGGATAGCCTTCAACTGTGCCAGGTACAGTGCCTCCAATTCTTTTATTGCTAATCATAGTAGGTCTCATCTTCTAATCAAAGCTTACATATGCTACACCAGGGAGTTTGGATGATATGCTAACTCAATCTAATTTTACACAATATAATTTAAAAGCCAATAAAATGTAGCCTTGTCAGACACAAAAGTTTTACAGGGAAGAATGTAATATAGGCACCAAATGTTAAGTATCCTCTCTGCAGGTGGTTTGTACATTTCCTGTGTTTCCAATTTCTCTTTTCTTTTCTTAACCATGAAATTAAATAGGGAGCTTTGAACAATGAAAGAATAGGCATTTTTTCAAAACTGATTCATAATGCCATCTTTTTTCCTAAAATAGAGTATCAAATGGGTGAATAGAAAGTCATTTCAGACATGGAGAGTTAAGAATTAAAATGTAGTAAAATATTTTCTAGATTAACTACTAGAGATTGATGAGTACTTATGCTTCATTTTACTTCAGAAAATGTTTGCCCTTTTATTTTATACGTTTATTATTATAAGTCACAATTGAAAGACTTGATAATCCATAAAATCATATTTTCCAAAGTCAAATTATTAATTTTGCATACAATTTTGATTAGGTTTAGACAGGTTCCATTTATCTTAACTCATTAGTGTTATGTTAGTAGATTTTTTATGTAGATTAAACTTTCTCTGAGTAAATCAAAAGTTTTGTGATTCTCATTTTACTTACTTCATAAAATTGTAATATCTATTATGTAAAAGGCATAACCTAAATGTATTAGTTTCCTGTGGCTTTCATAACAAATTGCCATAAATTAGGTGACTTAAAACAACAGAAATTTATTCCCTTCCAGTTCTGGAGGCCAGAAGTCTGAAATCAAGAGGTCAGCAGGGCCACGTTTTCTCTGGCTCTAAGGGAGAATCCATTTCCTGTGACTGTGGCATTCCCTTGTTTGTGACCATATCACTCCAATCTCTGCCTCAGTCTTCACATGGCCTTCTCTTCTTTGTGTATCTATTTAATCTCTCCCCATCTCTCTTTTACAAGGAGACTTGTGATGGGATTTGGGCTCATTCGCATAATACAGGATAATCTCCTTATATCGAAATCTGTAATCACATCTGTATTAGTCTGTTCTCATACTGCTAACAAAGACATACCTGAGACTGGGTAATTTATAAGGAAAGAGGTTTAATTATTCACAGGTCAGAATGGCTGCGGAGGCCTCCGGAAACTTACACATAGCAACAGCAAGAAGGGCTGAGCAAAAGAGGGAAAAGACCCTTATAGAACCATCAGATCTCCTGAGAACTCACTCACATCATGAGAACAGCAAGAGTGAAACGCCCCCAAGATTCAATTACCCTCCACTGGGTCCCTCCCAAGACACATGGGGATTATGGGAACTATAATTCAAGATGAGATTTGGGTGGGGACACAGCCAAACCATATCAACATCTGCAAAGACACTTTTAGCAAATAAGGTAACATTTATAGGTCCTAGAGATTTAAATCTGGACATATCTTTGCAGTCACCATTCAGCTCACTGCACCAGATAATACAAGGCATATGAGTGTAGATTAGACAGTGACTTTCTTCTGAATAGATGTGCCAGTTTATTAAGCTTTATTTTGTTGTTGTTGTTGTTGCTAATCCCATCGGACTAGGATTCTACAAACTGCATTTTCACTTTGCCAGTTGACTCCCTGATAAACTCTAATAAGAAGCACTAAAAGAAAGCTGGAAGTCAGAGGGAGTAAGAAAAGATGCTTCTTTCTATTTACAATTTGTTCCTGTTTTAGCTTTCTTTTCCTGTCATTGTCACCCTAACAATGCTTCTTCACCTAAGTAGAGACAATTCATTCTAGTAGTAGAAGTTAATACTGATTTTCACTTTTTCCAACATTAGTTAAATCAGACTCATGATACTCATCAGAGACACCAGCGCAAGTGGACTAAAGTCCTTCCTTATAAGTCTGGGGTCCAGTTACACAGGGTTCCATCTCTGATCTCAGAGACATCAGTTATAGCTAAGCAGTGGCCCCTATTGAGAGGCCTGAGTTTCAACTTCACAGGACGCTTCCTTTGATCTTCTAAGCTTTAATATTTCCAAATATTTCCATTCTCCAACCCTAGGAATAGCAGATCCTTCCTGCTGTTGTAACCTAACCTCTGTGACATTTTAGTGTTTCTTCTGCAACACTTTAGTGTTTCCCGTGCCTTAGAATCTAAAATACATATAAAATAAATTCAACAATAACTGCCAAAAAGGTGAAGAAACAGTTACAAGAAATCGAGGAGTAAAAGGATTTGTGTTATTGTTTTCTTCAGCTGGGGTAGGATTTAGGCAGGCATCATGATAACAGGTAGATGGTACTTAAACAGGATCTTATAATTAGTAGACTCCAGTCTTCAAGAGATGCTAATGAGAAAGTGGAAGGGTATTTCTCAAAGAAACCTTACTGAAAGGTATCACAGTTGTTATGTTTCTCAAAATCCACTTAAATAATATTTAACTTTCTCTTGTTGATTGAAGGTCAATTTATGTATTCTTTTATAATACAATAAAGTCCTCAAAGAGAGTCATTTGCCTCTATAACAAAATAACTAGAGATAGTCTGCTACTGAAAACTAGGAAAGTGAATTAATACTTTAGTGTTTTGTTATTTTTCTTTTCATTTCTGTATTGTTATTGGTTACTTCTAATTGATGTCATTGTGTCTAGCTGCTGGAACCTGCTGGTGATTGCTTCCGTTATTCAGTATTATTCCAACTCTCTTAAGGGACAGTCTGTTGGACTTTGTGAGTTATTTGCCCTTCCAAGGGCAAATAATTTTAATTTGATTGCAGTTATTTAAATTTGATTGCAGTGTTCAGGAAGCATGACCTCAGAATAAGTAGGAATGTTACCGTCCATAAATAAAGTCATCTTGATTGTAGCTCTCTTTCTGGTATAGAAGAGTATAATTTTAACTTTTCATGTAATTCAGGGGTATTCATCTTAAAGTGATAATCAGAAAAATGTTTGCTGAGAGATCTTTGAGACCTAAATGTGTTTAGCTTAACAGGACAATATCTAAAGTTCTCTAAAATGAACGCAAGTTATAAGATCATAGAAAAAAAAAAAGGACAATAAACACTAGCTATTTGCTACTGATTGAAAAGCAGTGAATTAACATAAGTGAATTCTGCCAGTAAGGTTGACTGAATTTGAGACCATAAAGCCAACTATATATCCACTCTTCCCCCATATAACATATGTGGTTTATTGTGTCCACATAGTCTCTTTTCAGAGATTGAAAATTATACTATGTATGAACTCTTGATGATTGAAACACAATTGGAGCTTGAAGGTCAAGGTAGCAAACTGTATCCTAAATTCCTATTTATTGATGATATGTGGAACAGTTAGTAGTACACTTTGTGCTGCTACAATTAAAGATCTGTCAATGTTTCTAATATACACTATTATTTTAGGATTCGATAACATGACCACTAATCTTTACTCTGAATTACATGATGAAAGGCCTCAGCAGTGGGAGGACATCTTCAAGTTCTTTTAACAAGATTATAAGATTTTTATTTGCTTTCCTTGGTATTAAAATTCTAAACAATAAGATTTATGGTAAGCTAGACATAGACAGGACCTCTATACAGGCAGCATGCAGCAAAAAATGTTTGGCTTATATGAATGTTAAGAAATAAACTGCTGGCCGCGCGGGGTGGCTCAAGCCTGTAATCCCAGCACTTTGGGAGGGCCGAGACGGCGGATCACGAGGTCAGGAATCAAGACCCCCTGGCTAACACCGTGGAAACCCCGTCTTCTACTAAAAAAATCAAAAAAACTGCCCAGGTGAGGTTGTGCGGGCGCCTGTAGTCCAGCTATTCGGGAGGCTGAGGCAGGAGAATGGCTTTAAAACCCGGGAGGCGGAGCTTGCCAGTGAGCTGAGATCCGGCCACTGCACTCCAAACCTGGGGGCCACAGAGCAGACTCCGTCTCAAAAAAAAAAAAAAAAAAAAAAAAAAGAAAAAAGAAATAAACTGCTGTTTCAGATTTCCATTTCATTACCTATATTCATTTTAAAAGAAAAGGTTAGGACAAAATTTTTTTAAATCCTTAATTTTAAAAAACGCCTGGCTTATTCCAGCAACTCCCTTATCAGATGTCTATAAAGAGTATACAGAGCCTAACAAAATAGTAAAGTAGATATAAGTAGTTATAAGCCTGACTCATTGGTTTGTTTTCAGGAAAAAATAATTCTGAATAATTTTTTTTAAGGAACTCAATTAGCTGTTTAGTTAAAAAATAGCCTGTAGTTGTGTAATCTGGACTTATTGATCTATGCTGTTCAATGTGGTAGCCACTAGCAATGTGTGGCTACTGATAATGTGAAATACAGTTAGTGAAAATTAAGATAAGTATAAAATATGTACTTGATTTTAAGACATACTACCACAAAATAAAAATGAAGTGAAAATGTAGCATTAATAATTTTTATATTGATTCATGTTGAAATTATAATATTCTGTAAATAAAATAAGACTACGTCACTTATTTCTTTTTTATTTAGTTTAATTTACTACTAGAAAATGTAAAATTACACATGCAACTTACTTTATAGTTCCACTATACAGTGTTGCTATAGATGTTCCCAAATATCCAATAATTTTTCTTATACCCAATTGACTTGAATTGACTCAAGGTAGGATGTTGGGCTTATGATGTGTCTAAGATATGATCAGAAACTAGTAAGGCCTTTTTTTTTTTTTTCTTAAAGAAATTCTCCATTACCCCAACTATGGTTGGTGATGTTGTTATAGGTGTCTATGATAGTGGATGGCAAATGTAGAAGCGGGAAGATATAAAAAGGAAAAGTAAATATGGGAGTCCACAGGAGTGAGTGTTTGAGACATTAAGTAAAACAAAACAAAACAAAATTCAAATTTAAAATATTTGTTGAATGTAAATTCGTTCATCTGTCATACTTAATATAGAAAATGAATATTTTCTTTATCTGTGAATAATATTATTTTCAGATGAAATTAATTGTAATAATAGTTGTTACTCAAAATTCACCTTATAGCTACTAAACTTCTGCAACTATAATCTGATTTCTCTAAAGCCCCATTAAAACAAACAAACAAACAAAAACTCTGCTATTTGCTTCATTCATAAATCCTTTAATTCAGCAAACATTTATGTGCCTATCCTATTCTAGGCATTATGTTTGAAACTAGATGATCCAAAGGTAAAGTACTTTCTCTTTAAATTCTCATTAGATGTTTCCTTAGCATTCTTTTGCTAATTTGCAATGTCTGTTCGCCTGAATTCATCTAAGTCTGTAATCATGGATGAAATTGCTTTGGGCACCCCGTCAGAAAGAATCACTGAAATCTAACCCCAGTGTGTTATCACACACTACACAGATACCACAAGAGTCAACAGAGAAGCAATAATGTGTTAACGTCACAGGAGTCCCAGTGGGCTAGAAGAGTTGTAGCTGTGGTTAGCCAGGACACTACCACACTTGTAGTATTAGTGGACAATAGCAAGTAAATTATATTAATAGAATTGAGTCATAAAGTATTTTAACTGAGCCAGCACAGGAGCTTTCCATCTTTTTCATCCCTTCATGTCTTACTGTGTGTATCTTTTTCTCTCTCACTTCTGTCTAAGAGTAAAAGTGATTTTTTCCAAAGCCAACTTGGTCACCTCTCTTCTTGCCTCCTTCTCCTACCTTATGGCCTTGCTCTATCAATTTTCAGAGCTCTTCTCACCTTCATTTCTACACATTATCAATCGTTCTGGTTGCTGCAGTGATTTCTGCCCTCTGATTTGAAAACATACTTCCAAGGCCTGTCTTAAAACAAATCAAACATTCTCCCCTCAACTCTTTCATAATACTGTACTCTCCTCCATTTGACATACCTCCCCAGTAGCCTGTTCGCTGCTGTCTTTCATCCTGTGTTGCTCATTCATTCTTTAAGCCTGTAACATTGGCTCTCCTTCCCCCATCCAACATTCTAATTCTCTTATTGTCCTTGTATGACCAACAACTGCCATTCCGAAAACACAGTCTTTTTCTTCCCCTGTAGTCCTTATTTGTTTGGACCTCTCTGAGCAATTCTTTTATGGAAATCATCGATTACCATTTTTAGTAAAGTGAATACTACTTAAAATCTGTCTTCAACTGCTTAATTTTATTTTAGCAGATTTCCCCTTTTATTTACCTGTTGCATTCCCTTTACATTAAGAAGCAGTTATCCCAAAGTCTGCATCTCGAAGACTGGACTTTGATCCCAATTTTGCTTAATAAAAATTATTCAAGAAATTTTATAGAAAGTTTGTCAATGATTAACTCTCAATTCATGATTTTCTTCCCCTCTATCAAAAGGGGCAGGCATTTAACAGAGATACAGTGGATAAGAAGGGAACAGAGTCAGAGTTTACGAAGCACATATCTGAAGGTTATATTCTTTATTTTTATATTTTTGCTTTTGGAACAATGTCTTTATTATGCTCAGACAATACCTGCTGGCTCAACCCTAAATTGCTACCTTAAAAGAGACACAGATTTAAATGTTTAGGGTGGGTGGGTGAGTGCTTCATATCTGTAATAAACTAACTCCATTGTTACAAAACACTCTCAGGCAACTATCTCATACTATCTAACTTGACTTTGAAAGGGAACCAGTGTCATGAAGTAAGGAGGAAAATTTATTTGCTGTCTTCTTATTGATGAAACTGTGAATTTTTGTCAGTTTGGGGTTTGCTACACTCTGGCAAGTTGGAAAAGGTCTATTTTATTGTTTCCTTCAGAAGCTTTTTTTCTGTCATCCATGAGTTTCAAATTTAGCTCCTGTTGGAATATTGTTTTAAAATAAATCCAAAAGCAGTTAAAATATTGAAATTAAAACCCTTTCAATAATGTACTTTTCTAAATCTTGACTCTACTTGTCAAGGGCTGTGTGATGTTAAGCTAATCTCTCTGCATCCAGTTTCTTTCTCTATAAAATGGAAATAATAATAGTACCTATGACATTAAGTAGTTTTGAGGATTATATGCATTAACACATGCAAAATGCTTGGAATATGGGTAAGCATATACTAAATGTTCAAGTATTAGTTATTACTTTTATCACTATTAATTTATGCAATCAAATTTATTTACTATCTTCTGCTTAGAAACCTGGAGAAATACACAATGAACAAGAAACTCATGTTCTTCAGTAGCTTTGCCAAGAAGAGACAAATATCTGTCAGAGTTACAAGAGTGTGTGACTAGTGGTATGATAAAACCATCAGCCTCTGTGGTTGCACTCAGAATAAATCAACAAACTCTGCCTAGGGTTGTTGGCAAAACATGAGTAGTTGGACTCTGAACTGTGTTAAATTAGTGCTGTAGTTTATCCAGACCACAAAAGTCTTTGCTTTCATCAGTATCTCTGAGAGTCAGTAGCTGGATCTCCTCCGATACTCCAAGTCAGAAAATGTAGAACTTTTCCTCAGTAATTTACCATGATCCTTTAAAAATTACAAAGAATTTGCTTCTCTCAACCTAATGATGAACTTCAAGATACATTTTCTCTAATAGTTTAAAATACATTTAGCATAATGGTTTTATATGCAGTCTGTGTCTGTGTGTATACCACTACTGTTGGCTGTCTGATTATTCTGACCTGCATATATCTTTTCAAATAATATTTCTTCTTTGTGACTAACATATGTCTGGCTAGAAAACCAACACCTTCCTATCTAAAGCAATATAAAATTTAAAGTTATTTGGTGGCGATGAATTACTAGGGATGTGGAGGAAGGGATTCATTCCCTGTGAAGCACAGTCCGGAGTGCCAGATAGATTTTTCCTGGTTTGGCCATAAGGATATATACAGAAAAAAAGTAGTACTAGGGAAGTAGAGTAGTTACAGGAAAAAAAAAGAATGTGTGGCATTTTCAATTAGTTAATGGCATGGTCAAATATAAAAGGGTAGCTAGTTTATTTGTATAGACTCTTACAAGGCATGATATGTACTTGGCCTAGAAGTGACCTATAGAAGTGGTGTCTCTCTTGTTACTGGAAAGTTCCTTTTGGACGAACTCTTTCCTGGGCAGGAGATGTCATCTGATGGTCTCACAGCTCTGTGTTACTAAGGCCAAAGTCAGTTGAGAATTACGGGGCTGTGGGCTTATGCGCCCATGGAAGCCAAATGCAAACATCTCAAATAATAGCATAAGTAACACATATCAAGCTTTTTATTGTATATGCCAGGCACTGTGCTAAGCACTTTACATGTTTCAGTTCATGTAATTATTATAAAAACTCTAGGTTGTAAGGACGAATATTTTCCGTTTTACAGGTGAGGAAGAAGAGTTTCAGAGTTAAATAACTTTAATGTGCTCCAGATCATGGAGAGAGAGAATGGTGGTGATGGGGCAGGAAGCTTGTCTTGTAGGGGTAAGGGAGGCAAAATTTATTCTCTACCCTCCTAGGGCTTCTTGCTGAGTCTAAGAGTTAAACTTACCTAAGGCAGATTAACAGGAGAAAAGCATACAAATTTTATTTAGTAATTTTTACACGTACATGAGAGCCATCCCACACACACACACACAAAAATGAAGACTCAAAGAAATGAAGTTGAATGCTTATATACTAGGCTGAACAAAGAATAGTAAATTGTGGAAAAGCAGCAAGACAGAGGAGTGTGGGCTAGGGCAGTTAATTGTGGAAAAATGACTAGGAAGATAAGATTGGCTGGTTAGTTCAACAGGATTTATTTGTGTAGATTTTTGTCAGTCTCCACTTCCCTATTGATAAGCATGTCTTTCACATAGGAATTTAATCTCCTGCTTTCAGGAAGCAAAAGGAAGTTCAGAGTGCCCTTCTTACATCTGCTGTTTTTCAAATGTGTTTTACTCTAAATAACAAATAGGCCAAAACAGCATGTTTGGGGGCAGTGTGTTTTGATCTCTAACATGGGAAGCAGCATGAACTGTACACTTAGATGAACATAATTTTGATACTGACCACTTAGTATTTTCTTCTTATTTTTCCCTCTCTCTGTTATTGATATTACTTTTTAGATGTAATTCACTTTTTTCCAAAATGTTTACTTCTTTAAAGTGTTCTTCCTACCTCAATAGGGCAAAAATAATGATGTATTTTTTATAGCATTAAGCATATAAAGGCATGATATGTACTTGGCCTAGAAGTGACTTTATGAACTTTGTTCGGTTACTAGAAAGTAACTTCTTTCTAAGCTCTATTAGGTATTCAGGTGAACCTCATACTATGCATTCAAGTAGGATAATTAGTGGTATGAGTAGTATTTCTGTAAATAAATTTTTATTTTGACAAAGCAAATATGATGCAAATTAAGATTTGGGAATATAATGGGAATATAATGAAAATTAAGGTTTCTTGAAATGAAAAGAAGAATATTGTAATTTGAGAATATCAAGACAGGATGCTGTGGAAATTTTCAACAACCTGTAAGTAATACAAGGTTTTCTATCTTCAATTTCATGTCTATAAACTATATTATCAGCCCTTTGGTCTCTTAGAACAGAAATACGTTTGTTTAGTGTGGAATGCCTTTTATTCTTATTGATTTTTATTACTATAACATGTAATATTTCATAGTATAATTAGCAGCTTACTGTTCAGTTATATGATTGGGCGAGGCAAAACACTTAGAATTTGTCCTCATAGTCTAGTGTAGGACTGATTAAACACAACATACTACACACACACATGCACACACACAAACAGTATGTGTATACATATCACATATACAAATTTACATATACATGTATTTTTACATAAAATATATACATATATACACACATATCTCAAAATGTACATAAAAATAGCAAATACTAAAGTAACAAGAATGGAAAAGAAATGGTTCCAAAATACTGTCAGACAAGATTTTTAGCTGAACGGACACTTTATGTGTGAATAAAACCACAGGACGGCAAAGCTGGTATGGTTTATCCTCAAAGCCTTTATTTATTCACAGCTGTTCAATAGTAGCAATAACCATTGTTATCACTGTGCCTCATCTCCATTTGGAAAGTGAAAAGCAATTTTCAAATTCCATTAAAAAAGATAAAGCAAAGTTTACCTTGCTACATGGAGTTGAATAGAGACATTCAATGAAGCCATTTTTTAAAAACTGTAACATGTCAAAATTTTAAGAATAGGCATCATTGGAAATGTTTTGTGATAAATATATCAATATCACAATTATTTGCTGTACTTTAAGGATTAAAATATCATTGTTTTTGTACCTTCCTTGCTATGTGTTCCTTGCCTTTGGGCTCAACTCTTTAATAACCTTATTTTCAAAAAGTACATGAGAGATTAGTGGTGAAGCTAATTACCTATTACAAGTATCCAGCATACATTTTCTGAAGAGCATTTTTTTTTTTTTTACTTTGAAATGTGTAATTTCAATTTGTAGTCAACACTTATTTTAAGAGATTAAATATCTGAGAACTCAGTTAAAATGAAACCGTAAATAAAGTTGAATATGCACTTGTTGGAAATTTATATCCTCCTACTTTCAAGTTATTTCTCAAATTGACAAATGTTTTTAAAAACTATTCTTACTGTTTTTAATGGGATTTTGATGAGTGTGTCTAACATAATACACAAAGGCAAACCTATGTTATAAAACCACGTGCTGAATAACGATGTTTCAGTCAAATATGAGCCACATATACTACAGCGGTCTCATAAGATTATAATGGAGCTGAAAATCTCCTATTATTGCCTGGTAACATAAAGAACAATGCACGACTCATGTGCTTGTAGTGATGATGGTATAAACAAACCTACTGCTGCCAGTCATATAAACATATAGCACATACGATTAAGTACAGTACATGATACTTGGTGATAATAATAAAGGACTTCAACCCTAGATGATGTATTTACTATATGATACTTTGAATTGTTATTTTAGAGTATGCTCCTACTTATAAAAACATGTTAACTGTAAAGCGGCCTCAGGAAGGTCCTTCAGGAGGTATTCCAGAAGGCATTGTTATCATAGGAGATGACAGCTCCAAGTGTGTCTCTGAAGACCTTCCAGTGGAACAAGATGCGGAGGTGGAAGACAGTGATATTGATGATATTGATCCTGTGTAGGCCTGGGCTAATGTGTTTGTATCTTCATTGTCAGCAAAAAAGTTTAAAAGGTAAAAAAAATTAACATAGAGTTTTAGAACAAAGATATTTAAAAGAAAATATTTTCAGCAGTAAAGTGTGCGTTTTAAGCTGTGTTATTACAAGAGTCCAAAAGTTTTAAAATTACAAAGTTCATAAAGTGAAATAGTTACAACAAGCTAAAGCTAATTTAATACTGAAGAAAGAAAACTATTTTAAAAATAAATTTAGTATAGCCTAAGTGTACAGTGTTTATAAAGTCTACAGTAGTAATGTCCTAGGGCTTCACATTCCTTTACCACTCACTGACTCAGAGAAACTTCCAGTCCTTCAAGCTGCATTCATGATAAGTGCCTTATACAGGTGTACAGTTCATCTACTTTTTTTTTTTTTTTGAGACAAGGTCTCACTTTGTCACCTAGGCAGGCGTGTAAGCAGTATGATCTGGGCTAACTGCATCCTTGACTTCCCAAGTGATCCTCCAAACTCAACCCCCAAGTAGCTGAGACTACAGGTGTGTGCTACTATGCTCAGCTAATTTTTGTATATTTTGTAAAGATGAGGTTTGTCATGTTGTCTAGACTGGTTTGGAACTCCTGAGCTCAAGCGATCCACCCACCTCAGCCTCCCAAAGTGCTAGGATTATAGGCATGAGCCACTGTGCCAGGTCATTTTTTAGTCTTTTATAGTGTAGTTCTAGTGTGCCTTTTCTATGTGTAGATGTGTTTATGTATGCAAATATTTATCATTGTGTTATAATTGTATTCTGTACAGTACAGGTTTGTACTGTACAGGTTTGTAGCCAATGAGCAATAAGCTATACCATGTAGCGTAGATGTGCAGTAGGCTATACCATCTATGTTTGTGTAAGTACATGCTATCACATGTTTGCACAATAATGAAATAATATAATGATGCATTTATCAGAGCATATCCCTGTAGTTAAGTAATATATGACTGTAGTTTAATTTTAAGCTATAGCCATTAGTACTCGTAGTCATGACTAGATGGTCATATAAGTAAGTATATTTCTTAGAAAACAATATTGAAATCTTACTCAAATAATTATATGAAGGCAAAGAATTATCAAACATAATCATTTATGAAAAATAAAACTATATAAACTTACATAACAGGCTGCGATATCCACTAAAATTTTATTAGCATATCATGGTATTTTACAAGGTAGATTTTACATGGTATTTTGCAAATTATCTCCAACATCTCTAAATTATCTCTTTCTGAGGTAGGGAAGATAAAAATATTCAAAATGATTCAAAATTTTTTTTTTTTTTTTTTTTTTTTTTTTTTTTTTTTTTTTTTTTTTTTTTTTTTTTTTTTTTTTTTTTTTTTTGAGACGGGAGTCTATCTCGCTCTGCGCCCAGGCTGGAGTTGCTATAGGTGGAGCGCAGGGCAGACTCTCGGCTCCTCTTTGAACAACTGACAAGACTCCGCCTCCAGGGTTCTATAGACCATTTCATCCGCCTCAGCTCCTGAGTAGCTGGGACATACAGGCGCCCGCCCACTCAGCACCCGAGCTAATTTTGTGTTTTGTGTAATTTTTAGTCAGAAGACGGCTGGGGGTTTGTAGTCGAACCATGGTCTCGATCTGCCTTTGACCTAGTGGTGTGGGAATAGCCGCGCCGTGCTGCGACCCGGCCCCCCAAAAGTGCTGGGATTACAGGGCGGTGAGCCACCAAGCGCGGGGCGCGGCCACTGTAAGGTCTTCATGAACAAGAAAAATAGGTGGAATTCCTTAACTTCAGAGTTTCTTTTGTTTTATTGTAAGTATATTAGCCAAATATGCAGAAGACCATAACTCTGAAACTGTTCAATCACTCCCATTTAAATTAACTAAAAACTCAACAATCCCTTTGGAACTAAGATTGTTTTTGTAATTCTTTCATATCCCACATAGCAGTTGGTGCCTAATAAATACTTGATGAATGAGCTCTCAAGGTAATTATTTTTCCTTAATTTCTGTCAACTTCTACTGTCAAATTCTTTCTAAATTTTCTTAGATATGATGAGAGTTTCTATGATTTTATTTGTATTAAAATGTAGACTCTTTTGGATATGTCTTCTCTGTGTTAAAAGTATTAAAATTCTATCATCTAACCATCACATATGACTTAATCATCCTAATGTATTTTATACAATTGAGGAATTATCTCACAGACTACCTGACATTTACATAATTTCAACTGAGAACATATTCTACTACTTTAGGTCTTGGCTTTTGTATGGCTCAGAATTCACTGAGTAATGTTGTTTTCAGGATATTGGATTAGCATGCCTGCCAGAACATTCATTAAGCATGGAACAAAATGTCAAGGTGACTTGCATCAAGATGTCTAGTACAAAGAACCCATTACTTTTATTCTTCTCTATTTAGGGTCATGGTTCCAAAGGGTACAGTTAAGAACTGCATGCATTATTTTCTGCGTATATTAAATATTAGGTTTCAAGAGAAAAAGGTGGATATAGATTAATAGAACTGAGCCCGCAAAATAAAGTCAATTACTTTAAAAACTAGTATGTACTTCAGATAGTGACACACATCTTACAAAAAGAGCTAAACATCCATGAAACTCAGCATTATTAATAAAAAATACAAATGCATTTTGTTTTCCTTAAGTGTAATTTAATAAATTAATAATGGATTGAGCAGTTGTTTAAACACACAGTGACCACAGAGTCTAGAGCGTGTAGTAAATAGGAAATGTAACAATTATTTAGTTGTCTCAGATTTCATAAACAGGAAAAGCAAGGGATTTAGAATACAAAATTTCAAAAGACTTACTAGGATTGGCTAACTTAATTACTAACACCAAATAATTATGACTTTTTCTCTTCATTCTGATAACTTGGTTTATACATGCATTGATTACTTCAACAATCCTATGCATTACTATCAAGAAAATAGGCTAGATAATCTTCAGTGAAGCAGGGTCTGTGAACAGGAGTCTGAGTAATGACAGACGTTTTTCTTTGGGGCCACAAACAGCCCCAGATCCATTTTTCATCTAGTACTTCAAGTCACTACCACCAGTTCATGAGAGTTGGAACTCACGATGTTACCTATGTGCCTTCTCAGTTTTTAGGAATATAGTTTTGACTAAATACCGCCTGAAGAATAAACATCCTTTTATGTGACACAAGCAGAACCAGTAGATGTTTAGATGCTTGAAAAAGCATTTTGTTTTAACTGAAACACTCATTATGAATCTTTTGGTATAAGACAAAGAATTTTTCTTTGAGTATTGTTCTGGGAGTTGGAATTCTAGATTTACTTTCTTGTTTAAACAACACATATGATGCATCATCTAACATTCCTAGTTTCAGTTTCTTCACCTCAGAGCAAGAAATAGGTACTTGCAATGCAGATTTTGTTCTACCTTGTCAATATACTCCTTTCCTCTCCTCCTCTCCTTATTAATAATCTTTTCAGTTATGTCTCCACATATAATTGAATAAAATTTTCAAATTTCATCAATTAATATATGTAAGTCTGTCCAAAACATTCAGGTTCATTTTCAAAAAGATAACTCTTTCCTTCACACTTTAACTATCACTATTTACATAATGTTAATTAAATCGTGTAATTTTGTGTATAATTACACATGTCACCAGAAGAAACTAGTTGGGGAAAAAAAAAGACAAGACGTCTTTGTATATGTAAAACTCACTGGGGGAATTGTTTAGTTTATGTGGGTGTCATGCATTAGGTTTATGTTAGGGAGCTGGGAAAAAAATACAGACTCAAATAAAGCATCTCAGATCCATTGCATCTGAATCTCTTAAGCACCTTTAAAAGTTTTGCACATTAAATTGGTAATGATTCCTAGAACATTATAGAATACTTGCTAATATTTAATATGAGGAGAAAAATGTGCTATATAGCAGGGCAGCAAACTAGAGAATAATTCTAAAAGAATCCTATGGAAATATACTTTTCTATTAGCAGTGTAGAGGATATTGCTCTTCTAAAATTTATTTTTGAGTGCCTGGTATCAAACTCTGTTTTCTATATGGGGGGAGTCCCCTGTGAGCTTAGCTGGAAGCAGGGCATATGTCTCTCCACAGAAGGTGAATCAGAGTTCAGATATTTGTATTTGAGCTAGGGTAAAGGCACGTGCCCTAAGCTTAGCCAACTGGATGACCCCTCCCAGGACTTTACATCTGAAAGAAGAGAAACCAAGACATTGGCACAGTTCAACATTATCCGCTCTTGTTGTGGACAGCCTCTGTCAGTGGCAGAGCAGAAGTAGAGGCAGCAAGATTATCATGACAGAGGAGTGTTCCCAATGCAAAGGTGGCAGTGGGGGTGTCTCAAACATTGATGTCCTAAACTGACTATTTCTATAATGGGATCTTGGCAGTATTCTTATACTTAGTTTCCCTTGGTTACTGACTGGTTCTCAATGTCTTCTATTATTTCTGTAAACTATTACATATAGTAAATAGTATATAAAATATATATCTAGTATATTTTTTCAACAAATTAATTTTATTCTTAAATTGGACATGTTAATCTCTGTCGGATATAACCACATGCACTCCTATTTTGTGCTGGGTACCTGAGGACAGCACAAAGGACCCACTTCAACCCTCTAACACGCACAGTTGACAGTGTGGATGAATTTACTTTTAGAATTCCCAAAGCAAAAAAAAACAACAACAACTGATATTTCTACTATTTACTCACAACTTGGAAATTCTTTTCACAATTCACTTTAACATAATCACTAAAAATGCCTGTCTAGTACTTGCATTAAAAGAAAAAATGAATGGTACTTTGAAATAAGATTGTTTCACTTTTTAAAAGTTGTATAATACGTTGTTTTCTGTCCATTTGTTTACAAATTTAAACCACAACATTTTCATTTCCTTGTGCCAGCAAAAGTTGTTAAAATAGTGACACACCAATAAACTGTGAGGAAATTTACTCAGCTAAGAAAAGTACCAAAGTGCTCCTTTAAAACATTAATTTTGACACATTTTCAAAGTGAATATTTGTTGTGTTATCTTCTGTAACAATTCTTAAAATATGAAATGTGACGTTTCTAGTTTTGTAATTTACATTAAATCATTCTTTCATTAAATACCTCAACATTCATAGTTTCAATAGGTCAATTGCTGCATTTTGTACTTACTTTTCATTCTAGCTAAAATTAAGCAAACATTACAATGTTCTGTTGATTTTGAAGTGTTCAAATCATCTTGAATACTTGCTATTCAAGAGAAACCATGTATTTTTGACCCAAAGGCAATCATTTTCAAATGTCAACTAAATGAATTATCTAAACTCTTTAGGTCAAAGAAAATTATATCTATAATTATAAAAGAAAATACATGTTTTTCATAACTATAGTAAGTAATCAATAAGTTAATATATCTGGATACATTTGGTTGAAAAGAACACAAAGTCTTACTTGCATTGGCTTAACTCACATAATTGAAAATCAAGAGGAAATGCAGATGTTAGGCTGGATTGATGCAGTATTACAATCACGTCATCAAGGAGTAAGTTTCTTTCAGTCTCTCAGCTCTACCTTCTGTAGTATAAGCTCATCTTAAGACTGATATCCTCCCGGTGGGGTAAAAGAAGTTGTGGCATTTATAGATTTCATATCCATAACCCATACTTTTCAAAAGGAAAAAGTGGATTAGCTTTTGCTGGTTCTTTCAGAAATCCAAGGAACTACTGCTTTTAGAATTCTGCAGGAAACTTCCTCTCAAATGTACTTGACAACATTTGGTCACATACCTATTTCTGAAATAATCTGTTTGGTTAAATAATTGTCTTATGCTTAATTAGGACTGTGTTACCTGAATCAACATTATGACAATTCAGATCAGATAACCCAAGTTAAATTCATACCATGAGGAACTACCTCTGGAGATTTTCTCCTAAACCATAAAGCACACAGTGAGCACTGCATAGAATATTTGTAGACTTTGTACTACATGACAATGGACAGTGTATGACATAGAGAGGCAAGATAAAATTTATAACAAGACAGCATTTTCTTTTTTTTTTTTTGAGACGAAGTCTCTCTCTGTCACCCAGGCTGGAGAGCAGTGGCATGATCTTGGCTCACTGCAAGCTCTGCCACCCATGTTCATGCCATTTTCCTGCCTCAGCCTCCCGAGTAGCTGGGACTACAGGCGCCCACCACCACGCCTGGCTATTTTTTTTTTTTTTTTTTTTTTTTTTT